>NC_047126.1:135000-147500 GCF_009829125.3 Periophthalmus magnuspinnatus | reverse complement strand
TAAATCAGAAGAGTTAAGTATCGGCTCACTGGGAGGTGGGAGAGCAGTGCAATAAACCAGACGAACAGATTTACTTTGTGGTTGGTACCATGTATTGCAAGTGAAACATAAAACACCTGTCCAAAGGCCCAGAACCCGACAGCAAATGAAAAGAGCAAACCTTGCCACCGACATTCCTGCTGAAGAGGATGACAATCCAGAACCATTAATACCTTACCTGAGTTTGCCAACAGTCCATTTTACAGTGGAGAGACAATCTTCCATTCCTGTCTTGGATCCACCCACTGAGAATGACAGCCAAAGGCTTTCAGCCTCCGATCATCCAGTTGAAGCTGAAGACCAAAGGGAGCCACCAGCTTCCTTCTCCAATGCTCCAGTCACCGAATCCAACAGTGAACAGTCTGATGTGCAAGGAAATGAACCTGAAAGTCCTCCCCGCCTTAAACCGTGCACGTCCCGTTGCATGTTAAACGTCATAAATGGACGAAGGACAGTTATCGACGTTAGCACTGATGCCTAGTGCATCCGATAAACTATGTAACATGGTTTTGACGACTAATATTAGTGGATTGCCCATGGTGGGATAATGGAGTCTTGTTGGTGGTGCTCTCTGGCGTTGTGAACGTCTTAGGGTTACGTCAGAGTCATTGTCAGGTGGCTTAACTGAATTGGACTCGTCAGCAGGACCTTCAGCTGTAACGACAGAATGTTCAGTGGGTATCTCTTCAGGTAAGTTTACCGGTTGGTTTTCCTCAGTTTCAGGTTCATTTCCTTGCACATCAGACTGTTCACTGTTGGATTCGGTGACTGGAGCATTGGAGAAGGAAGCTGGTGGCTCCCTTTGGTCTTCAGCTTCAACTGGATGATCGGAGGCTGAAAGCCTTTGGCTGTCATTCTCAGTGGGTGGATCCAAGACAGGAATGGAAGATTGTCTCTCCACTGTAAAATGGACTGTTGGCAAACTCAGGTAAGGTATTAATGGTTCTGGATTGTCATCCTCTTCAGCAGGAATGTCGGTGGCAAGGTTTGCTCTTTTCATTTGCTGTCGGGTTCTGGGCCTTTGGACAGGTGAGTTTGTTTCAGATTGCGAGTCATTGTTGTCCTTGAGAAAGGCACATGGCAGGAGGAGGTCTCGGTGCAGTGTCCGCATTGGTCCATTGCCATGTTCTGGCTTCACTTTATAGACTGGAAGATCTCCTGCTCTATGGACTACAACATAGACCTCTTGCTCCCATTTGTCAGAGAGCTTCTGTTTCCCACGTAGGCGGACATTCCTGACGAGTACACGATCTCCTGGTACCAAGGCTGATGGGACTACTCGACTGTCAAATCGGGCTTTGTTACGATCGGTAGATTTCAAAGAGTTTTTGGCAGCAATATTGAAACTTTCTTGGAGCCTTGATTTCAGAGCTTGAATGTATTGGGAATGGTTCTTGTTCTGAGGGTCCCGCACTGGCAGCCCAAATGCAATATCAACTGGTAACCGAGGGGTTCGTCCAAACATGAGTTCATAGGGAGTAAACCCCGTAACCTCGTTTCTGGTGCAATTATAAGCATGAACCAGCGGCTTGACATGGTCCTTCCACCTTGCCTTTTGTTTTGGCTCCAGGGTACCTAACATTTGCAACAATGTCCGATTGAAGCGCTCCACCGGATTTCCTCTCGGATGGTACGGCGTGGTGCGGCTCTTCTGAATGCCAGCAACCTCACAAAGTTCTTTAATTAACTTTGACTCAAAATCACGCCCTTGATCTGTGTGTATTCGCTCTGGAATGCCATAGTAGATGATAAAGTTCTCCCATAAGGTTTTTGCCACAGTCTTTGCGGTTTGATTTGGCGTGGGGATGGCAACGGCAAATTTGGTGAAATGATCAGTGAGGACTAGGATGTTCTGAGTGTTGCTGGAATCGGATTCGAGGCTGAGAAAATCCATGCAAAGGAGTTCAAGCGGTCGTGATGCTATGATGCTGACAAGTTGAGCAGCTCTCTCCGGTAAGGCTTTTCTGCGCACACAGCGGCCACAAGTTTTTATCTTCTGCTCCACGTCTGTTGCCATTTTGGGCCAGTAGAATCTCGTACGGACGAGGTCGAGTGTACGATCAATCCCCATGTGGCCCATGTCGTCATGGAGACTTCTCAGGACCAGTGGACGCAGATCTTCCGGGACGACGAGTTGATATGAGAGATCCTCATTATCCTGTCTCCGTCGGTACAGTATCCCATCCACAAGCTCCAACTTTGACCACTCTCTAAGCATGAGGGGAAGTTCTGGGAGCTCTGCTCTTACAGTAGGTGGGATCTTCTCCCCCGTCTCAAGTTGATGGATGAGCTCTCGGATGGAGGGATCTGAGTGTTGTTTCTCTCTGATGTCGAGAGTAGGGATAAATGGCAACTGGTGGAGATCTTCGGAGATGTAGCTGTCAAGTAGGGTGTCAGCATTGATGGATAGGGACTCAACGAGGGTGAGACCGATCTGCCCTTGGTCCTCCGGCTGTGAAGCTCGAACCAGATGATTTTGGCAGATGGCATTCACAATTTCTCCTGAGATGGCATCAGAATCCACTGTATGCTGGGAGATGAATTGATTCAGAAGTTCATTGTCTTGTGGGGCTTCTCCACTAGAGCACAGATGAGGGCGTCGTGAGAGCGCGTCAGCATCGATGTTCTGCTTACCAGCCCGGTACAGGAGTTTGAAGGTGTAGGTAGATAAGGCAGCCAACCAACGGTGACCTGTGGCATCCAATTTTGCAGAGGTTAGGATGTAGGTGAGCGGGTTGCTGTCAGTGACCACGGTGAACTCTGCTCCGTACAAATAGTCCTGGAATTTCTCGGTCACACTCCATTTAAGGGCCAGAAATTCCAGTTTATGGGCTGGGTAGTGGCTCTCGCTCTGTGATAACCCACGGCTGGCGTAGGCTATGACCCTCAGCTTCCCTTCTTGTTCCTGGTAAAGTGCAGCTCCTAAACCAGTCACGCTTGCATCAGTGTGGAGGATGTACCGGCCGGCCGCACTGTTGTCATCGAGGGCTCAGCTAAAGTCTCCTCTCCACCTTCAAGCCAGAGTGTCCTCCTACAACATCCTGCTTCCACCCTGCCTGGTGGTCTTTGTGTCAGCAGTTGTCTCATCTCTCTTCAAGCTTTTTCCTCTCACAAGCTTCCTGTAGTCATCACAAATGTAGAGCCACTACCCAGCCCATAAACTGGAATTTCTGGCCCTTAAATGGAGTGTGACCGAGAAATTCCAGGACTATTTGTACGGAGCAGAGTTCACCGTGGTCACTGACAGCAACCCGCTCACCTACATCCTAACCTCTGCAAAATTGGATGCCACAGGTCACCGTTGGTTGGCTGCCTTATCTACCTACACCTTCAAACTCCTGTACCGGGCTGGTAAGCAGAACATCGATGCTGACGCGCTCTCACGACGCCCTCATCTGTGCTCTAGTGGAGAAGCCCCACAAGACAATGAACTTCTGAATCAATTCATCTCCCAGCATACAGTGGATTCTGATGCCATCTCAGGAGAAATTGTGAATGCCATCTGCCAAAATCATCTGGTTCGAGCTTCACAGCCGGAGGACCAAGGGCAGATCGGTCTCACCCTCGTTGAGTCCCTATCCATCAATGCTGACACCCTACTTGACAGCTACATCTCCGAAGATCTCCACCAGTTGCCATTTATCCCTACTCTCGACATCAGAGAGAAACAACACTCAGATCCCTCCATCCGAGAGCTCATCCATCAACTTGAGACGGGGGAGAAGATCCCACCTACTGTAAGAGCAGAGCTCCCAGAACTTCCCCTCATGCTTAGAGAGTGGTCAAAGTTGGAGCTTGTGGATGGGATACTGTACCGACGGAGACAGGATAATGAGGATCTCTCATATCAACTCGTCGTCCCGGAAGATCTGCGTCCACTGGTCCTGAGAAGTCTCCATGACGACATGGGCCACATGGGGATTGATCGTACACTCGACCTCGTCCGTACGAGATTCTACTGGCCCAAAATGGCAACAGACGTGGAGCAGAAGATAAAAACTTGTGGCCGCTGTGTGCGCAGAAAAGCCTTACCGGAGAGAGCTGCTCAACTTGTCAGCATCATAGCATCACGACCGCTTGAACTCCTTTGCATGGATTTTCTCAGCCTCGAACCCGATTCCAGCAACACTCAGAACATCCTAGTCCTCACTGATCATTTCACCAAATTTGCCGTTGCCATCCCCACGCCAAATCAAACCGCAAAGACTGGAGACTTGCTGAGTAATCTCACAACTCCAATGTTGCCTTGATCCTTCTGCTGGTGTGACAGCTGTAGGGTCTTCAAAACAGCTCTGTACCCATGAGTGCTGGGTTGAAATGAAGAGTGTTCGCCAATATATTGTTCATACAACGGCTCTAAGGTGTTCATGCCGATAAGTAGCATAGATGAAACATCGGGACGGGTGTCTGGAACAACTAGAGCGAGTGTGGAGATGTCACGTTGTTTGCCAATGAAGTCTCTGGGGAACTGTACTGTTATGCTGACGTAACCAAGATATGGAACGTTATGACCAGCAGCGCCTTCAACCTGAAGTAGGTCATGCAGTGGATAAATGGGCTGTTCATGCAGATGGCGGTTGTAAAATGAAACTGGTATCGTGGTCACTTGTGATCCGGTGTCGAGCAGGCACTGATGAACGTGACCAGAAATATTGATCTCTGCCGTGCATCTTGGTCCAATCAGTCCCTTAGGCAGCCTTGTTGTTGGCCCTGGACTGAGCTGTTGTAATTCTGCACAATGAGCTTGCTTTTTCTTGGCGGGACAGTGTTGGCCCTGCGCAGTTCCTGTGTGTCCCACGACAGGAACTGATTCTAGTTTAAATGCTTGCGTGGGGGTTCATTTTGTTGCTGCCACTGTTGCTTCTTGTCACTGTAATGTTTGCGTTTGGAGCTAACGAGTGCCGGGTTAGGACGGTTCACACACTGTGGCTTGATATGTCCATCTTCTCCGCAACGAAAACAGAACCCAGGCTTCGGACACGAAGATGATGACGATATCTTCTGTTGTGGGTGTGGCTTTGGGACTGGATGAGACTGAGCGAAATGAGAACCGGACTGGGAGGCAGTGAGAGCGGCCAGCTGCCGTTGCAGTTCCGCAACTTGTTTTGAGAGGGAGGAAATGGCAGCACACACTCCATCTTCTTCCACTGCGAACTGAGCTTGAGCAGCAACTCTCTTAGATGTTCCCAGATGTTGCTTCATCCGTTGAGCCTTGTTTGCTTCACGGTCCTCTTCAGTTCTCAACAGCATTAACAGTTCCGAAAATGGAGGTGGATTTGTCTTCCTCTGCTTCAGCTGGAGCTCAGAGATGAGACTGTCATCCCAGCATCCCCTACAAAACTGACTGAGCAGGTGTCTGTTGAAATCACTCTGCTTCACTCCTCCCCGCTTGACGGCTAAACTCAGGGCTACCTGCAATCGGTGTAGATATGCAGATGGTCTCTCCCCGGAGTCTTGTAGAGTGCTCATAAATTTAACATAGAGTTCTTCTCCATCTTGTACTGTCCCATACGCCGAGTCAAGATGTTGAATGTAAATTTCTGCCGGCAAGTCGGTGCTGAGATGTTTCACTATGTCTGCAGCAGGTGGCAGAAGACTGTCGAGGATGTACCTGGATTGCTGGGTGTCCGAAATGGCAGAGTCTTTCAGAATGAGGTCCACCCCTGAACGCCATGTGTCATAGTCCACCTCATGCTGTGGGCGGGGGACTCTTCCGGAGAATGTGCGTAACCTGTGTGAGCGCATGGAAATGTCATCACTTTTCACAATATGTTCAACTACATATCTCTGCACTTCTGGTGGATTGAAGTCAGCGGCTATGTTACTTGGATATCTTTCTCTCATTCCAGCAGCAGGTTGTGTGGATGGCAGGGGGGAAGAAGTAGCAGGCTTGTTATGTGTTGATAAAGCTGGATCGGCCTCCATTTTGGGTTGTGGATCTGGAGCGGCAGCCATTTTGTGATGTGCAGTGACAGGGTTTTCCTTGGTGCCTTCTGATGGAACAGGGTGCAGTTCAGTTACAGCTTCATTTATTTGAGTCATCAGTTCCTGTAATACTTCCGCAAAATCTTGACCAGACAGCTCAGCCATTTGTTTTAAGTCAGCAAGGTAAGTCTTAGTCTTTGTGGAACCTACACTAGCAGCGTGAATTTTTGACAGGTTTTTAACACAGTATTCATTATGTGCAGGTTTAAATTTGTACGGCAGTAATGGATTTAAGAAATTGAAAGCTGCATATGTTTTAAACTCAACAACCAACATTTCATGAAATTCAGACTCAGGGGAGTTTATCATAACTGAACGCTCTATAGCACCGTATTGGAGCAGAAAATCTTCTACTTCATC
Source organism: Periophthalmus magnuspinnatus (assembly GCF_009829125.3). Taxonomy (NCBI): domain Eukaryota; kingdom Metazoa; phylum Chordata; class Actinopteri; order Gobiiformes; family Gobiidae; genus Periophthalmus; species Periophthalmus magnuspinnatus. The sequence continues at coordinate 141,116 of NC_047126.1, read as the reverse complement.
AACTTCACATTTAGGGCTGGCACTCACAATAACCGCGTTTTGTATGTTAATACCGAGGGACTCAAAAATGTCCATGTTGAAAAGGGGTTGGTGAGACTGCAAAACAAAACAGGTATTATTGCACTACTATACCATCTCCTGGCTAGCTCGCCACATTTTCTGTAGCACGCATGTAGCGCATGTGGCTCAGAAAGAGGGTGAATTGATATTTTGGACTTGGATATTGAGTTGAGCGTTGGGCTAAATCAGAAGAGTTACGTATCGGCTCACTGGGAGGTGGGAGAGCAGTGCAAAAACCAGACTGGAACAGATTTACTTTGTGGTTGGTACCATGTATTGCAAGTGAAACATAAAACACACAAAAACACAATATTTACAAAATCTGCAGGATTTCAGTATCAGTCTCAATATTTTACCCTTAGAGTAAGGCAAAAATAAGTGCACTTTCACAGTTTAGGTCACACAATACAACAACAATGCAGCACTATCAGCATATCATCTCCAAAAATGGGCATACAATAGAACAAAAAATGAGGTTGCCACTGATATGGGCTTAATTGTCCATAAAATTTCCCCTTTTGTCCATATGTTAAGGTTGTGAATGCGAATGTTTGAGTCTATGGGAGGGACAGGCTGCAACAGCCTCCTACCAGACCGCAAAGGCTGTAGAGTTGAATGTGATGTTCCAGTTCTTGGTAGGGCTCCTAGCTCGCCATCAAATATTGTGCCCAACCCGAGCACACCTGGCCTGTATTAAACAGAATTACCTTTTAGAAAAAACTATCACTTTTAGTATTAGCTGCCTTTAGTTTAGTGTACACAAAATCCATGGAGGCATGTAAAATACTGTTGGTATAAATACAATTTAAATTACTATGTTGACAGTAATGCACCGCGGTATATTAACAAGCACGTGTGTAATGCTAATGCTTTGTAGCACTTGACAACCAAACAGACTCACCAAATCCCCTTGTTCGCGTCAGAACCCGCGGTCTTTACTCAGCGTCCGTGATAATGGTAGTGGCTCCTGTGAGTTTAAAACACGTAACGGTAGGTTTAGGAGATGGATGGTGGTTGTTATTGCAAAAAATAGCGGAGACACGGTACCTGTGCAGCTGCCCTGTTGCACTTCCTCCCAGCTCTGACTGGAGAGAAGCGCAGCTGCATTATATAAGCGCCATTAGCGTGTGATTGGCTGAGGTGGTCACGTGAGGGGGCTGAGATTATACGGGGCGTTTACTGATATACAGGAAATGGGAATTTGCAGTTACTATAGGTAAGTGGATTTTACACCTGGGTTACATCTACTACTACTACTACTACTGCAACTCCTACTTCTACTCCTCATACTCCTGTTCTTTTGCTCCTCAGATTCTCTCTGGGACCTAGACTCTCCTCTGACTCTAACTCTCCCGGTCCTGGTTCCAAACCCCAGAGTGTCGGTCCAGACCCGGGTCTCGGTCCCGGTCCAGACCCGGGTCTCGGTCCCGGTCCAGACCCGGGTCTCGGCGGTCAGTGCTTGGACCTGACAGCGACTCTCGTGAGGCTGGAGACTCTGCAGACGTCACTGCTGTCAGCGATGACCAATCAGGAGACACAGACAAAGGGGCGGGGCCTGGCTCTGACCAATCACCACTCAGGCCACACCCACCAGCTGCAAAAAGAGGCGGAGCTTCTGCACCAGGAAATGGAGTCTGTGCGGCGTAACCAGGAAGAGCTCACAAAGGTCAGAGGTCCAACCCTTTTGTGTAAAGCGCTTTGAAGGTAGAAAGGCGCCATTTACCATTTAAAACAAATATCCATCCATCCATATTCTTCCTCTTCTCCGGGGCCGGGTCACGGGGGCAGCAGTCTGAGCAGGGACTTCTAGACTTCCCTCACCCCAGACACTTCCTCCAGCTCCTCCTCCCAAGGCGTTCCCAGGCCAGAGAGTCCCTCCAGTGTGTCCTGGGTCTTCCCCGGAGCCTCCTCCGGGTGAGACATGAGGAGGTGTCCAGGAGGCGTCCTGAGCAGATGCCCGAGCCACAGCTCAACATGTAGGAGCAGCGGCTCTACTCAGAGCTCTTCCTGTGTGAATGAGCTCCTCACCCTATCTCTAAGGGAGCACCCCAGCCACCCTACGGAGGAAACCCATTTCAGCCTCTTGTATCCGTGATATTGTCCTTTCAGTCATGACCCAGAGCTCATGACCACAGGTGAGGACAGGAAAGTAGACTGAGGTAAATCCAGAGCTTTGTCTTTGGACTCAGCTCCTTCTTCACCACAACAGACGGCACAGAGACAACATCACTGCAGACGTTTTTGTGTTTTTGTGTGTTTTGTTTTTGTGTGTTGTTTTGTTTTTGTGTGTTGTTTGTTTTTGTGTGTTGTTGTGTTTTTGTGTGTTGTATGTTTTTGTGTGTTGTTTGTTTTTGTGTGTTGTTGTGTTTTTGTGTGTTGTGTTTTTGTGTGTTGTGTTTTTGTGTGTTGTTTGTTTTTGTGTGTTGTTTGTTTTTGTTTTTGTGTGTTTTTGTGTTTTGTTTTTGTGTGTTGTTTGTTTTTGTGTGTTTGTTTTTGTTTTTGTGTGTTGTTGTGTTTTTGTGTTGTGTTTTTGTGTGTTGTTGTGTTTTTGTGTGTTGTTTGTTTTTGTGTGTTGTATGTTTTTGTGTGTTGTTTGTTTTTGTGTGTTGTGTTTTTGTGTGTTGTATGTTTTTGTGTGTTGTTTGTTTTTGTGTGTTGTTTGTTTTTGTGTGTTGTGTTTTTGTGTGTTGTTTGTTTTTGTGTGTTGTGTTTTTGTGTGTTGTTTGTTTTTGTGTGTTGTTTGTTTTTGTGTGTTGTTTTGTTTTTGTGTTGTTGTGTTTTTGTGTGTTGTTTGTTTTTGTGTGTTGTTGTGTTTTTGTGTGTTGTTTGTTTTTGTGTGTTGTGTTTTTGTGTGTTGTTTTGTTTTTGTGTGTTGTTTGTTTTTGTGTGTTGTGTTTTTGTGTGTTGTTTGTTTTTGTGTGTTGTTTGTTTTTGTGTGTTGTGTTTTTGTGTGTTGTTGTGTTTTTGTGTGTTGTTGTGTTTTTGTGTGTTTGGTTGATCCCCGGGTCGCCCAGGCCTTTCTGTGTGGAGTTTTTCATGTTTCTCCTCGTGTCTGGATGGGTTTCCTCCGGGTACTCCGGTTTCCCCCATCAACCAAAACATGAACGCCCTTCGAGAGACTGTTGTTGTGATTTTGGGCGTTACAAAAATAAATGAATTGAATTGAATTGAACAGACGCTGATCCAACTGTCAATCTCACGCTCCATCCTTCCCTCACTCGAGAGCAAGACCCCGAGATACTTGAACTCCTCCACCTGAGGCAGAGACTCTCCACCACCTGCAGAGGGCGCCACCTTTTTCCAGTCGAGAACCATGGCCTCAGATTTGGAGGAGCTGATTGTCATCTCAGACACTTCACACTCGGCTCAAACCGCCCCAGAGCTGCAGGTCCTGGGTCGAAGAAGCATCAGGACAACATCATCTGCAAACAGCAGAGATGAAATCCTGTGGTTCCCAAATCGGACGCCCTCTGGCCCCTGATCCAGACCCCCTCTGGCCCCTGAACCAGACCCCCTCCGGCCCCTGGTTGCGCCTAGAAATTCTGTCAATAAAAACAATGAACAGACCCGGTGACAAAGGGCAGCCCTGAGTCCAACATGCACCGGGAACAGGTTTGTCTCACTGCAGAGACACAGCTCCTGCTCCGGTCATACAGGGACCGGACAGCCCTTAGCAAAGGGCCCCGGACCCCATACTCCCAGAGCACCCCCCAAAGGACACCACGAGGGACACGGTCGAATGCCTTCTCCAGATCCACAAAACACATGTGGACTGTGGCAAACTCCCATGAGCCTCGAGGACCCGATGGAGAGTATAAAGCTGGTCCAGTGTTCCACGACCAGGACGAAAACCACACTGCTCCTCCTGAATCCGAGGTTCTACTATCGGTCGGATTCTCCTCTCCGGTCCCTGGAGTAGACCTTACCGGGAAGGCTGAAGAGTGTGATTCCCCTGTAATTGGAACACACCCTCTGGTCCCCCTTCTTCTACAGAGGGACCACCACCCCGGTCTGCCAGTCCAGTGGTACTGTCCCTGACCGCTATGAGATGTTGCAGAGACATGTCAGCCAAGACACACAACATCCAGAGACTTGAGGTACTCAGGACGGATCTCGTCCACCCCTGGAGCTTGACAACCACCTCGTTGACCCAGGTCCCCAGTCTCTGCTTCCTCCTCAGACGTGACGGTGGGATTGAGGAGATCCTCAACACACACAATAGTGAGAGACCTGTCCCCGACCCGAAGGCGCAGGGACCCTCTTGTTCACTGGGGTGAACCCCAACACCGCCCCGGGCCTGGCTCCAGGATGGGGCCTCGGTGACGCCGGTCCGGGCGGCGTATCAAACCTCGCTCTTTCACTTGTCATAAAGGGATTCTGAACCGCTCTTAGTCTGACCGTCCCCCTGGTCCTGTTTAAACAAGTCCACTCTGAACAGGATAAAACACAGACGTCAAAGGGTCAGGGGGTTAAAGGTCAGAGGGTCAGGGGGTTAAAGGTCAGAGGGTCAGGGGGTTAAAGGTCAGTGTCCTTAGGCTGATGTTTCGTTCCTCTTCAGGTTTTGTCTCTGCTCCAGACCTCAGCGCTGGACACTCACACAGGTACTCCCCCATCTGCAGTATTATGAAGTACTATGAAGTATTTTGAAGTATTCCAGAGTACTCCTGAGTACCTTGTGTCCTCTGCTGTCCCTCAGAGCGTCCCACAGACTGCAGTGAGGTGCTCCGTTCTGGCTCCTCCTCCTCCGGCGTGTACTCCCTCTACCCCCCTCACTCCCCCCAGGGCTTCAGAGCGTACTGCGACATGAGCACGGACGGAGGGGGCTGGACCGTGAGTACTACTACTACTACTACTACTACTACTACTACTACTACTGCGACATGAGCACGGACGGAGGGGGCTGGACCGTGAGTACTACTACTACTACTACTACTACTACTACTACTACTGCGACATGAGCACGGACGGAGGCGGCTGGACCGTGAGTACTACTACTACTACTACTACTACTACTACTACTACTACTGCTACTACTACTGCGACATGAGCACGGACGGAGGGGGCTGGACCGTGAGTACTACTACTACTACTACTACTACTACTACTGCGACATGAGCACGGACGGAGGGGGCTGGACCGTGAGTACTACTACTACTACTACTACTACTACTACTACTACTACTGCTACTACTACTGCGACATGAGCACGGACGGAGGGGGCTGGACCGTGAGTACTACTACTACTACTACTACTACTACTACTACTACTACTACTGCGACATGAGCACGGACGGAGGGGGCTGGACCGTGAGTACTACTACTACTACTACTACTACTACTACTACTACTACTACTACTGCGACATGAGCACGGACGGAGGGGGCTGGACCGTGAGTACTACTACTACTACTACTACTACTACTACTGCGACATGAGCACGGACGGAGGGGGCTGGACCGTGAGTACTACTACTACTACTACTACTACTACTACTGCGACATGAGCACGGACGGAGGGGGCTGGACCGTGAGTACTACTACTACTACTGCTACTACTACTACTACTACTACTACTACTACTGCGACATGAGCACGGACGGAGGCGGCTGGACCGTGAGTACTACTACTACTACTACTACTACTACTACTACTACTACTACTACTACTACTACTACTACTACTACTACTGCGACATGAGCACGGACGGAGGCGGCTGGACCGTGAGTACTACTACTACTACTACTACTACTACTACTACTACTACTACTACTACTACTACTACTACTACTACTACTACTACTACTACTGCGACATGAGCACGGACGGAGGCGGCTGGACCGTGAGTACTACTACTACTACTACTACTATTACGACAACTACAGAAGTAGTATTTGTCTTTCGGGTACTCAGTACAGTAGTGTAATCAGACCTTTCGGGTGTTCAGGTGGTCCAGCGCCGTGAGGACGGGTCTGTGGACTTCTTCAGAGGATGGGACGCCTACAGAGACGGCTTTGGACGCACCACCGGAGAACACTGGCTCGGTACTGCAACTACTGC
>NC_047126.1:80000-130000 GCF_009829125.3 Periophthalmus magnuspinnatus | reverse complement strand
CTAGACCAGGACTGGACCAGGACTGGACCAGTCTTTCAAAGCTCAGGTGCCTGGTCTTGGTCTGGTCTGGGAGGGCATCCAGGTCATGTTCCTGTGTCAGATTAATGTTAAATGTCCCATGATGCATCTGTCGTCTCTGAAGCTCCGTGTGTCAGATGCACTCCCTCTGTGTGTCAGATTGTGTCAGATGCCCTCCCCGTGTGTCAGATGCACTCCCTCTGTGTGTCAGATTGTGTCAGATGCCCTCCCCGTGTGTCAGATGCACTCCCTCTGTGTGTCAGATTGTGTCAGATGCCCTCCCCGTGTGTTTTTTTTTGTGGTTCATGTTTTTGTAAATCTAAATAAAACTTTCTAAATCCAGTTGAGTTCTGTCGTCTGTGGGGTATTAACATGTTTTATTAGTTTCTCTTTCGTTTCTGACGCTCTGAGTCTCCTCTCCCTTTGCTCTCCGTGCTAAGCCCCTCCCCTTCAGAGCACTAATTAAACTCCTGCACATCACACCAGGTTTGTCACGTCATAGTGCACAGTTTGTATCATGTTTTTGTTTATTTATGGAGGATTGTCGTGTGGAGCATGGGTGATGTAGGCTTGTGGGCGGAGCCTCGTACATGGGTGATGTAGGCCTGTGGGCGGAGCCTCGTACATGGGTGATGTAGGCCTGTGGGCGGAGCCTCGTACATGGGTGATGTAGGCCTGTGGGCGGAGCCTCGTACATGGGTGATGCAGGCCTGTGGGCGGAGCCTCGTACATGGGTGATGCAAGCTTGTGGGCGGAGCCTTGTACAGCTAACTGTAAGGAGGGTTTGAATAGTGCCCAGGGGAGATCTCTAGATTACTCAAACCTGCATGGGTGATGTTTAAACCTCTTGAGGCAGGTTTTTGATGAAGGACCGACATTATAGGAGACAGGAGCAGAGATGTGTCAGATGCCCTCCCCCTGTGTGTCAGATGCCCTCCCCCTGTGTGTCAGATGCCCTCCCAGTGATCAACATAAAAAACAAACTAAACTTTATAAAAATCTGATTTATTTAAATATTTTGACACAACCAATCACATTCTCTCGTTCATGACGGCGGCGTTTCTTCTAAAACGGAGAAACCCGATTGGCCGACGGTCACCGCTGCCTTTTCTCTTTGGCATAAAGCTCCGCCCACTCCAGCACCGCCATGATGTCATCAGCGTGCGCCATCCCCTTCGCTACGAGGTCAGAGCCGCCCGCATTGCCCCGGAAACGCTCACACACGGCCAGCGCCCAATCAGAGGCTGAGAGAGACGACACGCCCTAAAATACACCAATCAGACTGTTTAGGCCGGACCCAGGGCCGGACCCAGGGCCCAGACCCAGGGCCGGACCCAGGGCCGGACCCAGGGCCGGACACCCAGGGCCGGACCCAGGGCCGGACACCCAGGGCCGGACACCCAGGGCCGGACACCCAGGGCCCAGACCGGGCCTTACCTTGGGGACTTGGCAGGCGCACAAGACTTTCCCAGAATGCACCTGGGCCAGCAGGAAAACATATGAGCCAGGAAGTAAGGAGCTGAGCTGGTTCACGGTCTTCATCAGGACCTGTAACGAGACCTGGTTTAGACCTGGTTTAGACCTGGTTTAGACCTGGTTTAGACCTGGTTTAGACCTGGTCCAGACCTGGTTCAGACCTGGTTCAGTCCTGGTTCAGTTCTGGTTCAGTCCTGGTTCTTACCGACAGAGAGTCTGTCCTGACGAGGTCCACAATTAGTCCTCGTTCAGATCTGTGTTTCTGGAGCAGAATCTGGGCCTCGAGGGAACCCTGGGATACAGAGAAGTGTCAGATGCCCTCCCCGTGTGTCACATTGCCTCAGATGCCCTCCCCGTGTGTCACATTGCCTCAGATGCCCTCCCCGTGTGTCACATTGCCTCAGATGCCCTCCCCGTGTGTCACATTGCCTCAGATGCCCTCCCCGTGTGTCACATTGCCTCAGATGCCCTCCCCGTGTGTCACATTGCCTCAGATGCCCTCCCTCACCTGTCTGCTCTCCATCTTGCGGAGGTTGGTGTTACAGATCCTCTGGAGAGTCTTGAGTTTGGTCTGGAGCTCTCTGCGTGTCCACTGAGGGACGAGACCGACGTCCACCTCCTGCAAGAGACGACACGGTGGGAGTAGTAGTGGTAGTAGTGATAATAGAAGTAGTGGTAGTAGTGGTGTTTGTAGTAGTAGTAGTGGTGGTTGTAGTAGTAGTAGTAGTAGTAGTAGTAGTAGTAGTAGATTAATACTAGCATTAACAGTTTGTTTACTCACATTGGTTAGGTGCCCGACTTCTTTGGCCAATCGCTCGGCAGCCTGCAGCGAGTCGGGGGCGGAGCCTGTGACCCTCGTCCAAAGAGAGTCTACTTCCTGCTCCAAGGCCACACCCACCTCTCGGGCCTGACAGAGCGGAGAGGCGTGTGATGCACGTGTGATAAAGACACAAGGGTCAAACTGGAGGGGTCAGGGGTGGGTCAGGGGTGGGGTCAGGGGTCCCGTTGCAGTATTAGTAGTAGTGGTGGTTTTTATGTCCTACATTATGACGACACAAACACAACAGTCACTTTAAACTCTTGAATCAGGGGCTTTTCTGTCCCATGACCCAAAGTGAACCAAAATGTATTTAATAAAGCATTAATCACCTGTTTGGAGGTGGGGTTTTGAGGGGGTGGGGTTTTGAGGGGGTGGGGTTTTGAGGGGGTGGGGTTTTGAGGGGGTGGGGTTTTGAGGGGGTGGGGTTTTGAGGGGGTGGGGTTTTGAGGGGGTGGGGTTTTGAGGGGGTGGGGTTTTGAGGGGGTGGGGTTTTGAGGGGGTGGGGTTTTGAGGGGGTGGGGTTTTGAGGGGGTGGGGTTTTGAGGGGGTGGGGTTTTGAGGGGGTGGGGTTTTGAGGGGGTGGGGTTAATCACCTGTTTGGCGGCGTTGGCAGTGACAGCAATGATGCGGCTGATTCCTTTGATGAACTGTCGCTCTGAAACAACCAGGACGTCCTGAAGGTCTGAGCTCTGGAGAACATGACTGAAACACACATGACAAAATATTACGCTCAGCGAGGTACCGCGCGCAGCGCAGCGAGGTACTGCACAAACCCTTGAACCACCACCTTAACGTGGTGAAGGGGTTTGAATGATCCTGATGCTGCCGGGGGCTTCATGCCCCTGGTGGAGTTGCCCATGGCGGGGGTCCTGGGGGCCCTTTATAATGAGTTTTAGAGAAAGGCCAGTTACGTTCCCCTGCCCTGAGCCTGGGGCAGGTGCTCGTCAGCGAGCATCTGGTGCCTGGCTAGACACAGCCCGAAGGGGCGATGTGCGGCATCGACCAGGGACTCCAACGCCCATGAGGGTATCGACAGTGACGCCTGGGGTCAACACCATGTCCAACACAAGGTCGATCGGTGCACGTGGCACCAGGACACTCCAGGTCAGAGGTCAATGACTTTGTTGTTGTGTCATCTGACCTCTGGCCCCGTGTCTTGGACACTCGGGTGAAGAGAGGGGCAGAGCTGTAGAGCACCACCTGGTGGTGAGTTGGATCTGCTGGTGGAGGAGGAAGGACAGACCTGACAGGCCCAAGCGTGAGGGTCTGTGGGGAACGTCTGGTGGAGCCTCTGTCAGGGGGGTCTTCAACTCCGGGAGAACTTCTCCCTGATCCCAGGGGAGGCATGGGGCCATGTTCTCGATGTGGCGTTCGTAGCTGTGGTCATAAGATCTGTGGTGCTTGTCACAGCGGCAACCCCCGAACCCGGTGGCGTCAGTCATTCCTCGGTTGTAACGAGTGGTTATTTCAGTCAACGTTGCTCTTCTATCAGCTTGAATCACTCGGCCCATTCTCCTCTGACCTCCTCGCCCACAGGACTGCCACATACTGGATGTTTTTTCTCTTTTCACTCCATTTTTTGTAAACCCTAGAAATCCCAGTAACTGAGCAGATTGTGAAATACTCAGACCGGCCCGTCTGGCACCAACAACCAGGCCACGCTCAAAATCGCTTAAATCATCTTTCTGTCCCATTCTGACATTCAGTTTGGAGTTCAGGAGATTGTCTTGACCAGGACCACACCCCTAAATGCACTGAAGCAACTGCCCTGTGATTGGTTGATTAGATAATTGCATTAAGGAGAAATTGAACAGGTCCTAATGATCCTTTAGGTGAGTGTATGCGTGTGTGTGCGTGTGTGTGTGTGTGGGTGTGTGTGTGGGGGGTATGTGTGTGTGTGCGGGGGTGTGTGTGTGCGTGTGTACTATATATAATGGCTCTTTTTATCAGAAAGACAAACTCACGTTCCACAGCAGAGTTCTACGGAGGTCTCTAGGCCCGAGTTCTGGTTCTGACCCTGGTCCTGGAGCAGGTCTGAGGCGGACCGGCCCACGGACACCACTCGCACCGGGTCTGGATAAACCTGCAACACATGAGGGAGTATGAGACATGTGACCCTGTGCGGAGGAGCCTCATTTACACTTTCTAAAGTGAGCCAAACCGGCCCCTTTGAGTGGTAGAACATTCCAAGAGGATCTGGAGCAGTTAGGACCTGGGACCAGCTCACAAGGGGGTGGGGCTAGACACTGTGTGCTTTGGTATTTCCAGGTCACAAAACCTCCAACATGAGACAAACTCACTGCACATAAAGAGGTTTAAACCGTGTAAAGGAGCAGAGCAGTCAAATAAATGCAGAAGAAACAGACGGTAAACCAGAAGAGGTTTTGTGTTTACGCTAGCTTTAGCTTTAGCCGCGTCTCACAGCGACACAAACTGAATTATTAAACATCTTTTTGTGAATCGCTGAGATCAGCCTCATGATTCAGAGTATAATCATTTTAATAACGTTCTGTTTGGGTGACGTCAGTGTCTCAGAGCAAAGTCCTGCCCCTGGATCCAGAGCCTGGAGCAGAGACACAACTGGGCTGGAGGGAGCCGCTCCACAGAGCCGCTCCACAGACCTGAGGCAGATCAGACCTCAGTCTGTGGAGTGTCAGACCAGATACCCTCTGGTTAGGGGGCACTCACCTCGTCCACAGTCCGGACTCCCCTCAGGCTCAGGGCGCTCCTCAGACTCAGCTCTTCACAGAAAACATCCAAGTCCCTCTGCACCAGGTCACACAGCACCAGGTCGACCTGCAGCAGCTGAGACGGACTCAGGACCGACTGTGGACAGAGACCGGGTTAAACCAGGTCTAAACCAGGTCTAAACCAGGTCCTAAACGCAGCCTAAACCAGGTCTAAACCAGGAACTAAACGCAGCCTAAACCAGGTCTAAACCAGGTCTAAACCAGGTCTAAACCGGGCGTTGTACCTTGGTGCTGTAGTCGAAGCGCAGTCTGTCCACAGACACGTGGGAGCCGCGCTGATGCACAGTTGGACCCAGGACCTGCCTCAGAGCAAAACTCAACAGGTGAGTCGCCGTGTGGTTCATCATGAGAGAGAGGCGGGACGACTGTGGACCAATCAGAGAACAGAGTCAGAGAGGCGGGACGACTGTGGACCAATCAGAGAACAGAGTCAGAGAGGCGGGACGACTGTGGACCAATCAGAGAACAGAGTCAGAGAGGCGGGACGACTGTGGACCAATCAGAGAACAGAGTCAGAGAGAGGTGGGACGACTGTGGACCAATCAGAGAACAGAGTCAGAGAGAGGTGGGACGACTGTGGACCAATCAGAGAACAGAGTCAGAGAGGCGGGACGACTGTGGACCAATCAGAGAACAGAGTCAGAGAGAGGCGGGACGACTGTGGACCAATCAGAGAACAGAGTCAGAGAGGCGGGACGACTGTGGACCAATCAGAGAACAGAGTCAGAGAGAGGCGGGACGACTGTGGACCAATCAGAGAACAGAGTGAGCTAAAGTGGCTAACGCCAGCACCTTTAGATTAGCTTTAAAAAAGTCACGGGCCCCGTCACGGGCCCCGTCACGGGCCCCGTGCCGCCCTGGTAGATACAGTGGTGCCTGAGCAGTGATTTATTTCTGGGTCAGCAGAAGGATTTAGTCTTCAATACTAAATTCAATTCGGGATGAAACAGGAGCCAGTGCAGTGATATGTTCAAATGTTCTGACGGCGCTGTTTTGGATGTATTGTAGTTTCTGAATGTCCTTGGCAGGAATCCCTACAAAAAGTCCATTACAATAATCCAACCTTGAGGAGATAAAGGTGTGGACAAGTTTCTCTGTATCTGGAGGGTTAGAGGGGGCGGAGTTTGGACATGCTTCGTAGATGGTGAAACGATGTTTTACACAGTGTTTTATGTGGTTACTGAAAGTCAACTGTGGATCCAACTGAACCCGCAGGTTAGTGACTGAAGAGGAGAGACTGATGACCTGACCATCAAAGGTGAACTGCGATGTAGGAGAAGAGCGGATCTGATGGGAGGTGTGCCTCAATTCTACTACTGTTTATTTGAAGGAAGCTGCCGTTTGTCCTCACCTTTACCTCCTCGGGGCAGTGAGTCGTGACAGAGCTTCAGACGGGCTTGGGGCAGTTCTGATGTACAGCTGTATGTCATAAACATAACGGGAAGGACAACCCATGTCTGCTGACGACATGACCGAGGAGCAGCATGAAGATGGTAAAAAAGGATGGGGCCGAGAACCGACCCCTGTGGAACCCCACATGTGACAGGGAGAAGTAAGAAGGACTTACTGGGAGGAAACAAGTCCACACCTGGAAACACTAATACAGTTCCCACGAGACAATGGTGGAGGCACAATGATGAGTCTTAGACCAATCAGAGAGAGGAGAGACTCACCTGGTCCAGGTGAAGCTGGACTTGGTCTCCGGTCCGGATCAGGTCTGAGACTTGGACCACATGAAGGACGTACCCCCCACAGGAAGTGACATCAGAGAGAGGGAGCACCGCTTCCTGTAACACATCAGAGTTACATACAAATACTACGTCCCGCCGCGGTGTCCGCCGCGGTGTCCGCCGCGGTGTCCGCCGCGGTGTCCGCCGCGGTGTCCGCCGCGGTGTCCGCCGCGGTGTCCGCCGCGGTGTCCGCCGCGGTGTCCATTAAATCTTAGTGTAGTAGTAGTGTGTAATGGTCTAATCTTCCATCTGTCCCGGTCATGGTCCCGGTCATGGTCCCGGTCATGGTCCCGGTCCAGTCCTGACCTGGGTGCTGAGGTAGCCCTGGTCTGGACTCTGTCCTCCTTTTTCGCTGTAGAAACAGGTCTGGTCCAGAATGAGTCCACAGAGACCCTCTGAGACCTGGTCCACCAAAGTCCGGTTATAGACCAGGGCCAGGACCTGAGCCGAGCAGGACGGAAACACTGAGGAAACAGAAAAAAGATTAACTCTGCCTACAGGGGGCGCTATTTAAAGGGCACACATATTTACTGCTGTCCAAATGTCCAGTGAGAGAAAAAAGTGCACTCAAAACTTCACACAATGCACCTTGAAAAGTAGGGTCCACCACAGGACGTACACTGTATGTAGTACTTTGTGTACTTCCCATCATGTACTTGTATGTATTGGTACTTGTAGTTCTTGTCGTAGTACTCACCGTACTTGCCGTCCTGTTTGTAGTACTGGTACGCGGCAGATTCGTCGGTGTGAGGGACTCCACGCCGCTGAAGCTCGCTCAGAGTCGCCACGTCCAGAGTCGTGACATCATCAGCTCTTGGCGAATCAGACGCCACCTGCAGAATGACATCTGGTTTAGTCCTGGTTTAGTCCTGGTTCAGTCCTGGTTCAGTCCTGGTTTAGTCCTGGTTCAGTCCTGGTTTAGTCCTGGTTTAGTCCTGGTTTAGTCCTGGTTTAGTCCTGGTTTAGTCCTGGTCCAGACCTTGTTTTGGGCCTTGATCTGGTCCAGTTCTTCTGGGTCGACTTGGACTCCTCTTTCAGTCAGAACCAGATCCACAAGGTCTAGAGGGAAACCCAGGTCTCTGTGCAGAGACCAGGCCACAGACGCTGAGGAGGAGGATGAAGAGGAGGAGAAGAGAGACAGAAGTGAGGGGAAAAAGAGGAGAGTCAGCAGGAGTTTGTGTGTGGACTTTAATTTGGAGATGACCTCATGGTGAGATCCTCCTGATGTACTGCACAATATTAAACTTTAGATACACCAAAAACAGAGGGTCATTACAGTAAAGTGTTTAAATCCCCCAAAAGACTAAAGGCAAAAGAACAACCTCGATCACATCCATCTTGTTTGTAGTCCTTTATGTTTGTAGTTCTTACCGGGGAACACTGCTCCGGGCTCCATCTTGTTTGTAGTCCTTTATGTTTGTAGTTCTTACCGGGGAACACTGCTCCAGGCTCCATCTTGTTTGTAGTCCTTTATGTTTGTAGTTCTTACCGGGGAACACTGCTCCGGGCTCCATCTTGTTTGTAGTCCTTTATGTTTGTAGTTCTTACCGGGGAACACTGCTCCGGGCTCCATCTTGTTTGTAGTCCTTTATGTTTGTAGTTCTTACCGGGGAACACTGCTCCAGGCTCCATCTTGTTTGTAGTCCTTTATGTTTGTAGTTCTTACCGGGGAACGCTGCTCCGGGCTCCATCTTGTGCAGCGTTCTCTGGATGAGTCGTGTTCCTTGTTTGAGGGATGACAGAAACTGTGCCTCATTCTCGTTTATCACCTCCACAATCTTAAAGAAAAAATAGATTTAGGTCAAAATTTAAAGTTTAAGTTCTGCTGTGTTCATGTGGCCCGAGCGAAAAGGTTAAAATTTTGAGATGCTAAAAACAAATCTGACAGTTCTCTGTTAAACTCTTAACTGTGATAATGATTTAATTATTGGTCTTATCAAAATCCCGACTTTCCAAGATTAAAAAACATGAACAACAACAAAAGCAACAAACAAAAACAACTGACCCTGTGCTGCTCCGCCCACAGCTCCGGGTACACGCCCCCCTGAACAAGAGCACAAGTATGTTTATCATGAGGCCCGCGGGCGAGGCCCGCGCCCGCAGGCGAGGGCGAGGCCCGCAGGCGAGGGCGAGGCCCGCAGGCGAGGGCGAGGCGAGTCCCCCCCGACCACACACACACACACACAGGTGAGTCGAGTCCCCCCCCACACACACGTGAGTCGAGTCCCCCCCACACACACACGTGAGTCGAGTCCCCCCCACACACACACGTGAGTCGAGTCCCCCCCACACACACGTGAGTCGAGTCCCCCCCACACACACACGTGAGTCGAGTCCCCCCCACACACACACGTGAGTCGAGTCCCCCCCACACACACACGTGAGTCGAGTCCCCCACACACACACACACACACACACGAGTCGAGTCCCCCCCACACACACACACACGAGTCGAGTCCCCCCCCACACACACACACGAGAGTCGAGTCCCCCCCACACACACACACGAGTCGAGTCCCCCCCCCCCCCACACACACACACACGAGTCGAGTCCCCCCCCACACACACACGTGAGTCGAGTCCCCCCCCGACCACACACACACGTGAGTCGAGTCCCCCCCGACCACACACACACACGTGAGTCGAGTCCCCCCCCGACCACACACACACACGTGAGTCGAGTCCCCCCCCGACCACACACACACACGTGAGTCGAGTCCCCCCCGACCACACACACACACAGGTGAGTCGAGTCCCCCCCGACCACACACACACAGGTGAGTCGAGTCCCCCCCGACCACACACACACAGGTGAGTCGAGTCCCCCCCGACCACACACACACGTGAGTCGAGTCCCCCCCGACCACACACAGGTGAGTCGAGTCCCCCCGACCACACACACGTGAGTCGAGTCCCCCCGACCACACACACGTGAGTCGAGTCCCCCACACACACACGTGAGTCGAGTCCCCCACACACACACACACGTGAGTCGAGTCCCCCCACACACACAGGTGAGTCGAGTCCCCCCCCCACACACACACACAGGTGAGTCGAGTCCCCCCCCACACACACACAGGTGAGTCGAGTCCCCCCCACACACTCACAGGTGAGTCGAGTCCCCCACACACACACACACAGGTGAGTCGAGTCCCCCCCACACACACACACAGGTGAGTCGAGTCCCCCCCACACACACACACACAGGTGAGTCGAGTCCCCCCCACACACACACACAGGTGAGTCGAGTCCCCCCCACACACACACACAGGTG
This sequence comes from Periophthalmus magnuspinnatus, assembly GCF_009829125.3. Lineage (NCBI taxonomy): Eukaryota > Metazoa > Chordata > Actinopteri > Gobiiformes > Gobiidae > Periophthalmus > Periophthalmus magnuspinnatus. Next base: position 119,932 of record NC_047126.1, on the reverse strand, counting down.
AGTCGAGTCCCCCCCCCCCCCCACACACACACACACAGGTGAGTCGAGTCCACACACATACACACACACAGGTGAGTCGAGTCCCAACTTTGCAGAACAAAACTGACCAGAATCTGAGCCACAGTTGGGACCAGGCGCCCCAGAGTGCCCTCAGGAGCCTTTAGGACCTCCAGGGAGAACCGCACCGCCCTGCGCAAGATCCTCCTCAACACCAGCCTAGAACAGAGAACCAGGTCAGAACCAGGACTCAACCAGAGCCACAGGAGGAGAACAGAGCCGCAGGAGGAGAGCCACAGGAGGAGAGCAGAGCCACAGGAGGAGAGCAGAGCCACAGGAGGAGAGCAGAGCCACAGGAGGAGAGCAGAGCCACAGGAGGAGAGCAGAGCCACAGGAGGAGAGCAGAGCCACAGGAGGAGAGCAGAGCCACAGGAGGAGAGCAGAGCCACAGGAGGAGAGCAGAGCCACAGGAGGAGAGCAGAGCCACAGGAGGAGACAGGAGCACTCACTCAGCGCCGCTCATCCCGGGGTGGACTCCGTCAGCGATGCACACGGCCAAAGTTCGGACATGATCCACAACCACACGGTACGCTGTGTCCAGGAGCCCCGGGCCCCCGGAGTATGGGACCGCCCCTGACAACTGACACAAAGACCTGGTTTAGACCCGGTCTCGCCCCCGGCCTCGTCCCCGGTCTCGCCCCCGGCCTCGTCCCCGGCCTCGTCCCCGGTCTCGCCCCCGGTCTCGCCCCCGGTCTCGCCCCCGGTCTCGCCCCCGGTCTCGCCCCCGGTCTCGCCCCCGGTCTCGCCCCCGGTCTCGCCCCCGGTCTCGGTCTCGTACCTGGTGCAGGTGCAGGATCAGGGGGAGGAACAGATCTGTGTCGTAGTTTGACGACTTGTTTTGTAAAACTGAGACGAGTCGTTCCAAACCCATCCCAGTGTCCACACTGCGGAGGGGGAGGGGCCAGAGCGACGCGTCCGCCTGCCTGAGCCAATCAGAGGAGAGAGGGGTTAAACCGACCAATCAGAGGAGAGTGGGGTGTTGTGGAAAAATTGCAGTTTTAGATGAAATTTAATCCATTTGTGAAGCTCGGTGAGTTTTGAAATACAGAAGAAAAAGTTTATTGTTTGTTACAGCAGATACAGACAGGACAGGGCCCAGGTCTGGACACAGACTGGACAGGACAGGGCCCAGGTCTGGACACAGACTGGGAGCCTCTCCCCAGTCTCCCTCTCAGTCTAAGTCTAAACCCCTTGAGCGTCTGGTCTGACCGTTTTATACCAGAAGGACAAAGCTACGCACATTTTAAAGCTTTTGTTTCACACAGAGATAATGAACTTAGACAGAACCACAGCGAGTTTCCTGTGGGATGGAGACTTCACACGTGTTAATGTCTGGCCTGAGTCTGACACAGATCAAATGTATTTAAAGACACATGAGTGAACATGAATGTACTTAAATTTACATCACAGGGGTTAAACCGACCAATCAGAGGAGGAGTCCTGCCTCAGTACTGCCCAGTACCTGTTGTACTCCATAAAGACCAGGTTCCATATCTCGAGGACCTCTGGACAGCCTCGGTTGACAAGCGGAGCTGCGTCTCGGGCCCCTCTCAGGTCCACGTGGATCTCGGTGCAAGGGCCACAGGGGCCAGTGTCCCCCATCTCCCAAAAGTTGTCCTCCAGCCCGAAGGGGAGCACCCTGTGAGGGGGCAGGCTGTGGAGAGAGGGGAGAGACTAGTCTGCGGTCCGGTCCCCGTCTCCGGTCCCCGTCTCCGGTCCCCGTCTCCGGTCCCCGTCTCCGGTCCCCGTCTCCGGTCCAGTCCCCGTCTCCGGTCCAGTCCCCGTCTCCGGTCTCTGGACTTACCCGAGCTGTAGCCACACCTCTCTGGTCTCTAGGTCCGGGGGAAGTCCAGATCCTGGGTCTCCGTTGAAGAAGGACACGTACAGGCGCTCTTTGGGGATCTGATAGACCTCTGTGAGAAGAGTCCAGGCCATGGAGCACGCCTCACTCTGAGGACACCAAAATCGGTTAGGATCTGGTTCTAGACCTGCTCAAATCCTACTCTAGTCCTGGTCTGGTCTTAGTCTTAATTCAGACCTTGAAGTAGTCCTGGTCCCAGTCCTGGTCCCAGTCCTGGTCCCAGTCCTGGTCCCAGTCCTGGTCCCAGTCCTGGTCCCAGTCCTGGTCCCAGTCCTGGTCCCAGTCCTGGTCCCAGTCCTGGTCCCAGTCCTGGTCCCAGTCCTGGTCCCAGTCCTGGTTATGTTCTCAGTCTCGGTCTCAGTTCAAACCTAGAAATGGTCCCGAAGCTCCAGAAGCCCATGATCTCAAAGAAGGTGTGGTGGGACAAGTCCTGGTTCAGTCCTGGTCCTGGTTTAGTCCCAGTTCTGGTCCAGTCCAAGTCCAGTCCAGGTTTAGTCCTGGTCCAGACCTTGAAATAGTCCCCGAAGCTCCACGAGCCCATCATCTCAAAGAAGGTGTGGTGGGAGTGGTCTTTGCCGACGTCATCGAGGTCGTTGTGCTTGCCGCCGGCGCGTACGCACTTCTGAGAATTCACCGCACGGCGAAGCGACGACAGCGGCGTGCGCGGGTCCGCTGTGCCCAGCAGAAGGGGCTTAAACTGGGGACAGATCAGAGGTCAGAGGCTTAAGGACATACAGGGTCAGAAACGACACAGAGGGTCAGAAATGACAGAGGGTCAGAAACGACAGAGGGTCAGAAACGACAGAGGCGGCCTTTGTCCCTTCACTTGTTCAGCTCTGACCCTTCGCACTGTAACGTCTCAGCGCTGGAACATGAGCTCCAGTGTAAAGCCTCGTTTTCGTTGTTTCACTTTGGAGCAGATCGGTAGAGTCCACAAGTGGACCCTCGAGCGCCTGACCCCGGAGGTACCGGCTCCAGGGCGCCTGACCCCGGAGGTACCGGCTCCAGGGCGCCTGACCCCGGAGGTACCGGCTCCAGGGCGCCTGACCCCGGAGGTACCGGCTCCAGGGCGCCTGACCCCGGAGGTACCGGCTCCAGGGCGCCTGACCCCGGAGGTACCGGCTCCAGGGCGCCTGACCCCGGAGGTACCGGCTCCAGGGCACCTGACCCCGGAGGTACCGGCTCCAGAGCTAGTACCTCACAGAGACACACCTCAGCTGGAGGGAGACGCCCCAAATCAGAAGGTCCGAAGAGACAGAGCGTGTCTGAAGAAGCGGCCTGTGTGCGGTGATGGTTTAATCTTTTATTGTTAAACATTTGGGGAGTTTTTGTTTGATTTTGGTTCATGTTCTGGTCCATGTTTTGGTCTGTGGTTCTGGCCCATGTTTTGGTCTGTGGTTCTGGCCCATGTTTTGGTCTGTGGTTCTGGCCCATGTGTGGTTCTGGCCCATGTTCTGGTCCAGTAAAATTTTAAAGAAACCAAAATATAAAATTACATTAAACACTATATACACATATATAAATATAAGAACTTCACAAGGACTAAAACGGGACCAAAGCGGGACCAAAACGGGACCAAAGCGGGACCAAAGCGGGACCAAAACGGGACTAAAACGGGACCAAAACGGGACTAAAAAGGGACTAAAGCGGGACCAAAACAGGACTAAAACGGGACTAAAGCAGGACTAAAACGGGACCAAAACAGGACTAAAGCAGGACTAAAACGGGACCAAAACAGGACTAAAACAGGACTAAAACAGGACTAAAACAGGACTAAAACAGGACTAAAGCAGGACTAAAGCAGGACTAAAGCAGGACTAAAGCAGGACTAAAGCAGGACTAAAGCAGGACTAAAGCAGGACTAAAGCAGGACTAAAACGGGACCAAAACGGGACTAAAACGGGACCAAAACAGGACCAAAACAGGACTAAAACAGGACTAAAACGGGACTAAAACGGGACCAAAACAGGACTAAAGCAGGACTAAAACGGGACCAAAACAGGACTAAAGCAGGACTAAAACGGGACTAAAACGGGACCAAAACAGGACTAAAACAGGACTAAAGCAGGACTAAAGCAGGACTAAAACGGGACCAAAGCGGGACCAAAACGGGACTAAAACGGGACCAAAACGGGACTAAAGCAGGACCAAAATGGGACCAAAACAGGACTAAAGCAGGACTAAAACGGGACCAAAACAGGACTAAAACAGGACTAAAGCAGGACTAAAGCGGGACTAAAACGGGACCAAAACGGGACTAAAACGGGACTAAAACGGGACTAAAACGGGACTAAAACGGGACTAAAACGGGACCAAAACAGGACTAAAACAGGACTAAAGCAGGACTAAAACGGGACCAAAACAGGACTAAAACAGGACTAAAACAGGACTAAAACAGGACTAAAGCAGGACTAAAGCAGGACTAAAGCAGGACTAAAGCAGGACTAAAGCAGGACCAAAACGGGACCAAAACGGGACCAAAACGGGACTAAAACGGGACTAAAACGGGACTAAAACGGGACTAAAACGGGACTAAAACGGGACTAAAACGGGACTAAAACGGGACCAAAACAGGACTAAAACGGGACTAAAACGGGACTAAAACAGGACTAAAGCAGGACTAAAACGGGACCAAAACAGGACCAAAGCAGGACTAAAACGGGACTAAAACAGGACTAAAACAGGACTAAAGCAGGACTAAAACGGGACCAAAACAGGACTAAAACAGGACTAAAGCAGGACTAAAGCGGGACCAAAACGGGACCAAAACGGGACTAAAACGGGACTAAAACGGGACTAAAACGGGACCAAAACAGGACTAAAACAGGACTAAAACAGGACTAAAACAGGACTAAAACGGGACCAAAACAGGACTAAAGCAGGACTAAAGCAGGACTAAAGCAGGACTAAAACGGGACCAAAACGGGACCAAAACGGGACTAAAACGGGACTAAAGCAGGACCAAAACGGGACCAAAACGGGACCAAAACAGGACTAAAACAGGACCAAAACGGGACTAAAACGGGACCAAAACAGGACCAAAACGGGACTAAAACGGGACCAAAACGGGACTAAAACGGGACTAAAACGGGACTAAAACGGGACTAAAACGGGACCAAAACAGGACCAAAACAGGACTAAAGCAGGACTAAAGCAGGACTAAAACGGGACCAAAACAGGACTAAAACAGGACTAAAGCAGGACTAAAGCAGGACTAAAACGGGACCAAAACGGGACCAAAACGGGACTAAAACGGGACTAAAACGGGACTAAAACGGGACGAAAACGGGACGAAAACAGGACTATAATCCAGGACCGGTGTGACCCGGTTCTGACCTGGTTCATTCCCGCGTTCACAAACAGCAGACTCGGGTCCGCGCGGGGCCGGACCGGGCTGGACGGGACCAGCTCATGGCCCCGGGCCCGGTAGAACTCGATGAAGTCAGACCGGACCTGAGCAGCGGACCTGAGGCCGCGGAGCTGCGGCGTGTGGAGGCTCCAGGGGACACGGGGGACACGGGGGACACGGGCCCAGGCTGTGGCGGCCCCTGGGAGTCGCGGGAGTCGCAGGAGCCGCATGGGTCCGGGTGGGTCCGGGTGGGTTCAGGGTTCTGACTTCAGGATGTTACTCATGTAACTCATATGTGCAGCGCCGGTGGGTCAGGCGCATGCGCAGTGCAGAGGTTCTTCTTCTGTTGGCGGTGTAGAGAGCTCACTCGCGCCCCCTCAGGCCGCAGCGCGCATTACACCACACGCGGCTAAAACTGGAAAAACAAAGAATCTGTGACGTTTAAACTTTTATATTTATCTTTTCACGTGAGAATCTCCCCGGGGTCACGTGCGGGTTTGTGCTGGATTAAAGTTTCCTCTCACTGTTGGGTTTCTAGTTCCGTCCGCGGGTCTCGTGCACGTGGGGCACGCGGCAGTTGCACGCGGCAGGTGCACGCGGCAGGTGCACGCACTCATCAGCCTCATCACGCACACCTGTTCCCGCCTCAGTGAGGTCAGGCTGTTTATGACACGTGAGCTCCTGCTGTTTGACTTTTTCTCTTTTTTTCCTCTTTTCAGTAGATTCAGACTCAGATGATTCAATGTGACACATTTTGGTTCTGGATATTTTAGTATAAAACTCATATGTTTAGTTTTAATTGTTTTTCCCTGAATTTTCCCTGGTTCTGATCCGATTCTGACCCGGTTTACCCTTGTTCTACCCTCAGGACCCCCTCGGACCGGTGCAGGATGCAGAAGGGACTGAAGAAGTACTTCGTAAACATGGACGAGTACCTGTGCAGCCTCGGCCTGTACCGCAAGATGGTGGCACGAGACGCGTCCAGCCTGTTCCGCTCCGTGTCTGAGCAGGTGAGACAGGTGAGGGTGGGGTCACGTGAGACAGGTGAGGAGAGGGTGGGGTCACGTGTGACAGTTGAGAGTGCGGTGTCAGGTGAGATAGGAGAGGGCGTGGCCAGGTGAGACAGGTGAGGAGAGGGCGGGGTCACATGTGGGGCGACAGTGGCTCAGTGGTTGAGTGTTGGTCTCCCAACCCGAAGGTCGGAGGATCGGGTCCCGCTCGGACCAAGTTCTGTCGTTGTGTCCTTAGGCAAGACACTTCACCCACATTGCCTAGTATGAAAGTGGTGTGTGTGTGAATGATGGTGGTGGTCGGAGGGGCCGATGGCGCAGATTGGCAGCCTCGCTTCCGTCAGTCTCCCCAGGGCAGCTGTGGCTACAGTAGTATCTGACCATCATCAAGTGTGGAAATGAATGAATAATGACTCTAGTGTGGAGGCTTTGAGAGGCTTTGACAAGACTGTAAAGAGCATTACAAGTGTAAGACATTATTATTATTACATGTGGGGGGGTCTTTTGTCTTTTTTATGAATAGAAAGGAGTAGTGACTGTTCTGTGGAGAGTCTAAGGACAGGGGGCGCTCTGGAACACTAATCCATTTTCTTGTTTTGTTGATTAATTTGCTCGTGTGTTATTGACCGTTGTCTGTTTTACTGTTGATTTTCTAACTTTCTGTCCAGATTAGCCACTATAGCTGCTGCTGTGAGTGACGTCACACTCAGTCACTTCTTAGCGGCTAATTTGGAGCAGAGTTCCACATTTGGAATTCTGACCATGAGTATCATAGCAACCAAAGAGCCAATCCAGAGCGAGGAAGTTGAAGCTAACGCCACTTCCCGCTCACACCGCTGGTTTAACGGGAGCGGGCGCTTAACAACACTGTCAATCAAACCTGTTGCTAACGCTAACAGGAGCGACCTCGGGAAAGAAGGACCTGATTTGTCTGTTATTAATGTTCAGATCTGGATTTACAGACACAATAGTGAAATAAAAACCCCAGGATCATGTAGAGGGTTAATACGAACATTTAAGACCAGAATGAGTCTGAAGCAGCAGAGACACAGAGAGGACACAGAGAGGACACAGAGAGGACACAGAGAGGACACAGAGAGGACACAGAGAGGACACAGAGAGGACACAGAGAGGACACAGAGAGGACACAGAGGGGACACAGTTTAACACAGAAAGTAAATTAAAGCCAGAGTTGATGGAGCAGGAAGTGCGCCCACGATCCCTTCCTGTTTGGAACGCGGTGTCCATTTATATAAACAGTGTGTGGACAAAGTCATATCTCAAAACTTGTGAAAATGTAAATCTCAAACTTGTACCTGTAAAAGGACATTTGTAAGTGTAAAATAGTTGTATTTGTAGTGTTAATATTTGTGTTTACTCTGTCAAACTGCTGTTTCTGTTTAGACTTTAGTCTCTTCTCTGTGTCCTCTGTCCTCAGCTTTATTACTCTCAGAACTACCACCAGAAGATCCGCCAGTCCTGTGCCAACCACATGAGGGCGCACCACACCTGCTTCGAACCGGTAACCACCCGGTTTAGACCCGGTTTAGACCCGGTTTAGACCCGGTTTAGACCCGGTTTAGACCCGGTTTAGACCCGGTTTAGACCTGGTGTTTGTCTTTTCCAGTTTGTGGAAGGCTCGTTTGAGAAGTACCTGCAGCGTCTGGAGGACCCAAAGGTCAGTGTTCTTTACAGTACTATAGTACTCTGTAGTACTATGTAGTACTGTGTAGTACTCTGACGTTCTAAGTACTTGTTAAAGTATTTAGAACATAAAGATGTTAAAGTGGGACTGAAGTGTAAACCTGATGTTTCTGCAGGAGACGGTGGGACAAGTGGAGATCAAGGCTCTGTCCCAACTCTACAGGTCCCACTACACATGGTCTAGTCCTGGTCTAGTCCTGGTCTAGTCCTGGTCTAGTCCTGGTCTAGTCCTGGTCTAGTCCTGGTCTAGACCTGGTTTAGACCTGGTTTAGACCTGGTTTAGACCTGGTTTAGACCTGGTTTAGACCTGGTTTAGTCCGGCTCAAGTCCAAGACTAACCTTGGTCTTGATCTGGTCTTGTCTAAATCCAGACGCTGTTTCCTGATCTATCGTTACCCGGGGAAACCTCCCACCGTCATCGCTGATGAAGACTACAGCGAGAAGGTCCACTCTGATTGGTCCAGAGTCATCTGTCTGCACTCTGATTGGCTCTGCCTCTGTGCACTCTGCTCTGATTGGCTCTGCCTCTGTGCCCTCTGCTCTGATTGGCTCTGTCTCTGTGCACTCTGCTCTGATTGGCTCTGCCTCTGTGCCCTCTGCTCTGATTGGCTCTGTCTCTGTGCCCTCTGCTCTGATTGGCTCTGTCTCTGTGCACTCTGCTCTGATTGGCTCTGTCTCTGTGCCCTCTGCTCTGATTGGCTCTGCCTCTGTGCACTCTGCTCTGATTGGCTCTGTCTCTGTGCACTCTGCTCTGATTGGCTCTGCCTCTGTGCCCTCTGCTCTGATTGGCTCTGTCTCTGTGCCCTCTGCTCTGATTGGCTCTGTCTCTGTGCCCTCTGCTCTGATTGGTTCAGGTGACCTTGTGCTGTTCAATAAATGGACACTACGACATTGTTTACCCGAGGAGCTACCCTCAGTCTGCAGCGCTCTGCCAGTGTGAGTACTACAAAGTATTACAAAGTACTACAACAGTACTACAGTGTGAATTCTTCAAACTACTTTGTAGTACTCACATTGTATTGATATTTAGAATACCTCAGATACTATAGATGATACAGTGTGAGTACTACAAAAGTACCTCACAGTACCTCAAAAACACTGTGGGGATCTTTGGTCCTGGTCTAGTCCTGGTCTAGCCCTGGTCTAGCCCTGGTCTAGCCCTGGTCTAGCCCTGGTCTAGTCCTGGTCTAGTCCTGGTCTAGTCCTGGTCTAGTCCTGGTCTAGCCCTGGTCTAGCCCTGGTCTAGTCCTGGTCTAGTCCTGGTCTCTTGTGTTTCAGCTCTCGTCTTTGAGGTCCTCTACGTCGGGGTCTTGGGTCTGGACCAGGGCGACTTGGTTCAGGCTCTGGACCAGTTCAGAGTTGGAGGCCGAAGGTTCCGGAACAGTCTGTCTGTGTGCAGCGAGGACTACGACAGGTAGTACAAATACTGCAGTACTTTCCCGTTTGAACTGTCAGGTTTTGATAAGTCTGACTTCATCCTTTTTGTCTCGTGGAAGTTTATTAAAATGTGGAAGGTGACCCCAAGATGGCGTATTTTCAGTTGCCTGTGTGTAATTCTTTACTTCCTCTATACGAGCGAGGTCAGAATCAGAGCGACGCGAGGGCGGAGCTAGTGCGGGCTCAGAGAAGGGCGTGGCTAAACCTTAAGGCGCTTTAAGGATTTAAACATTTTGAATGCTCATTTTGTGAAAATAGAGAAGAATCTATAAAATCGTCTCGTTGTGAAAGCAGTTCCTGGAGCGGCCACTAGTCGGTCTCCACAAAAGGGGGCGTGGCTTACTCTTCTTACATAGATCCCTTCTTCGTCCCTATTGGAGCATAGCGTCTGGATTAAAATGTGCAGTTTTTGTAAAGTCTGGATTGAAATAAAGTTTTGTCTGTTCAGGGAGGAGGCGGAACCAGGTGTAACCTCTGAGGAGAAGCCCCGCCCACCCACTGAGGAGGCCCCGCCCCCTTCCCGCCTCTCGTTGCCCTATAAGGTTTTGAAGTCCTTAGATGGAGACGTGTACAGGAACCTGGAGTTTGATGTGTGGCAAGACTCCTGCAAAGGTTTCAGATATACTAATACTACAAATGTACTACAAATACTACTATATACGGGCTGGTGTGAAGAGATCTGGGCAGCAGTTAAAGGCGGGGGCCTCGATGACCAGATGACATGTCCCTCACTGGGGGGAGGAACATGAGTTTGTGCAGGAGGTTGAGTGTTACAGAGTCGGCCTCACCTCCACAGCCTGGACTCTGGACCCACCTCCTCCAGAGGGGCTGGACTCTCCATTTCTCCGGCGTTGCCCACAGGACGTGAGCTGGTCTGGGCCTGTTGCCCCAAAGCTCAGCTCCTTGTGTTCACAGACACACAGACCTGGCAGGCCTGAGCGTATCATGAGGGTCTGTGGAGAACGTCTGGCGGAGCCCTCTGTCAGGGGGGTTTTCAGCTTCTCCCAGATCCCGGGGGAGGCTGGGGACATGGACTCTGAGTGGGTCATGTTCTCCGCCTCTATTGTGGATTCGGCTGCTCTTAGCTGTGGTCATAAGGTCTGTGGTGCCCTTTGTCTCGGTTCTGTTCATTATATTTATGGACAGAATTTCTAGGAGCAGCCAGGGGCCGGAGGGGGTCCGGATCAGGGACCACAGGATCTCGTCTCCGCTGTTTGCAGATGATGTTCTCCTGATGGACCAGGACCTGCAGCACTGGGGCGGTTTGTGGTGAAAGGCAAAGCTCTCGATGTACTGGTCAGTTTAGGTTCCTGCCCTCACCTGTGGTCATGAACTTTGGGTAACGACCCTAAGGACAAGGTCGCAGATACAAGCGGCTGAAATGAGTTTCCTCTACAGGGCGGCTGGGCGCTCCCTTAGGGATAGGGTGAGGAGCTCGGTCACACGGGAGGAGCTCGGAGTAGAGACGCTGCTCCTACACGTTGAGAGGAGCAGCTGAGGCTCGGGCATCCGCTCAGGATGCCTCCTGGACGCCTCCCTAGGGAGGTGTTCTGGGCATGTCCCACCGAGAGGAGGCCCCGGGGAAGATCCAGGACACGCTGGAGGGACTATGTCTCTCTGGCCTGGGAACGCCTTGGGGTCCCACCGGAGGAGCTGGAGGACGTGTCTGGGGTGAGGGAAGTCTGGGAGTCCCTGTTTAGACTGCTGCCCCCGCGACCCGGCCCCGGATAAGAGGAAGAAAATGGATGGATGTACTACTACATACTACATATACACAAATACAATTACATCAAATACTACAGTACTACAATAGACAAAGCCCCATAGTCACGTCCTGGTCCAGTATGTGGTCTCAGTCCAGTCCGGTCTTAGTCCTGGTCTTAGTCCTGGTCTGGTCTCTGGTCTCAGTCCGGTCTTAGTCCTGGTCTTAGTCCTGGTCTGGTCTCTGGTCTCAGGTCTCAGTCCGGTCTTAGTCCTGGTCTGGTCTCTGGTCTCAGTCCAGTCTTAGTCCTGGTCTGGTCTCTGGTCTCAGTCCAGTCTTAGTCCTGGTCTGGTCTCTGGTCTCAGTCTGGTCTCTTTGTCTCAGAGCTGCAGAAGACAGATTACATGGTGTTTGCTGGACGTCAGTATTTCCTCGGAGACAAATGTCAGGTACAAACTACTATGTACTTTAGCTGATTTCATTGTGTGGTACTTGTACTTATTTCTGTGTACTTGTACTTCACTCTGTGTACTTGTACTTCACTCTGTGTACTTGTACTTCACTCTGTGTACTTGTACTTCACTCTTTGCACTTGTACTTCACTCTGTGTACTTGTACTTCACTCTGTGTACTTGTACTTCACTCTTTGCACTTGTAGGTTCGTTTGGAGCCCAAAGGGAAATTCTTTAACGCGTTCATTCAGGAGGTGGGCACTCACAGCTCAGCCGTCACTGTCTTCATCGAGGAGCTGGGGGAAAAGTAAGAATCCTACAAGTACTTCTAATGCTAGTACTACTACTACTACTGCTGCTGCTGCTGCTACTCCTCCTGCAGTCCTGTTACTCCTCTTGGTGTTATGTCTGTTCCTCTTGTGTTTTGCGTCTGTTCCTCTTGTGTTTTGCGTCTGTTCCTCTTGTGTTCTACAGGCACCTCGTTCCTTTGACCGACTTGAAGCCTGTGAACCCCGTCCCAGCCTGGAACGTGGCTCCAAGTCGCAAAGAGCTGGGTAGGTCTTGGTTTAGTCCTGGTTTAGGCCTGGTTTAGTCCTGGTTTAGGCCTGGTTTAGGCCTGGTTTAGGCCTGGTTTAGGCCTGGTTTAGGCCTGGTTTAGGCCTGGTTTAGGCCTGCTTTAGGCCGGGTTTAGGCCGGGTTTAGGCCTGGTTTAGCCCTGGTTTAGCCCTGGTCTAACCCTGGTTCTCTTATGGGCACAGAGGAAGACCTTGTCTCAATTTAACGGTTGCACACCTCGTCGCATTTGAAGAGCACTTGCGTAACTTCCGGCGTGACAAGGCCTGTCCCATTTCACGCACTCATCGAATGCGGCCGAAAACGTGCCCTGCGTCTCTGTAGAGATCGGCCGTGAATGAAGTGTGCATCCGAGCACACTTTGCACTCTGCTATATCCCATCATTTACCGCGTGTGACTTTTTCTACGGGAGAAACAAGGTACATTTTCTTAAAATTATGTAAATACTAGCCAGCAGGTGACGAATGGCGAGGTACGTGCCGTAGGTCTGTCCCATTTCAGCACGGCCTTGGCGGCCGACATAGGCTGCACGGAGGAGCACCCTTCATCAGCCGAGCACTTCGAACAGTACTTAGTGTGCAACCATCGAATTGAGACATGGCCAAAGACTGAGGTCTTAGTCCTGGTCTTAGTCCTGGTCTTAGTCCTGGTCTTAGTCCTGGTCTTAGTCCTGGTCTTAGTCCTGGTCTTAGTCCTGGTCTTAGTCTTGGTCTCTATCCTGGTCTTAGTCTTGGTCTCTATCCTGGTCTTGGTCTCTATCCTGGTCTTGGTCTTAGTCCTGGTCTTAGTCCTGGTCTTAGTCCTGGTCTTAGTCCTGGTCTTAGTCCTGGTCTTAGTCTTGGTCTCTATCCTGGTCTTGGTCTTAGTCCTGGTCTTAGTCCTGGTCTTAGTCCTGGTCTTAGTCCTGGTCTCTATCCTGGTCTTGGTCCAGTGTTGGCCTTAGTCCCGGTCTTAGTCCTGGTCTAACTCCGATTCCAGACCCGGACTCTCGTGGTCACAGACATAGACAGAGGTTCTTCAGGAAAGTCCGGGGTAAAGGCTCAGACCTGGTTCTAGCGCCCCCTGCCTTCACTGGTCAGAACCAGGTCCTGCCACCCCGCTTCCAGCCCACTCCCCGCCCCCCACCGCCTCCCTCGCCGACCACCATGACCTATGACCCCTATGCCCCACCCCCTCCGCCGCACCACCACCCGAGAGGCCAAAGGTACACCCCCCCCAGGTGAGATGCAGTACTGCGCCATTCTGGAAAACATAACCCTGTTTCACTTTAAATTTCTGTAGCTCTGCCCGCTTCCTCAACCGCCACCTGATTGGTCCACAGCTGACCTATTACCACCCAGGACGCCGCTACTACCACGACTACGACAGCTACGCCTTTCGCTCACGGTACCTGCTCCTCTCTGCTCCTCTCTGCTCCTCTCTGCTCCTCTGACGCTGCTCCTCTGCTCCTCTGACGCTGCTCCTCCGCTCATCTGGCTCTGCTCCTCTCTGCTCCTCTGACGCTGCTCCTCTGCTCCTCTGACGCTGCTCCTCTGACGCTGCTCCTCTGATGCTGCTCCTCCGCTCATCTGGCTCTGCTCCTCTCTGCTCCTCTGACGCTGCTCCTCTGCTCATCTGGCTCTGCTCCTCTCTGCTCCTCTGGCTCTGCTCCTCTGGCTCTGCTCCTCTGCTCTTGTTTTGTAGATGTTTTGTGTTCTAGTCGTGCTCGGCGTCAGGGTTCTAAAGACGGTTCCTTTGGGTTTTCCTTGGACACGGTGGATGACTCAGAGCTGTATTTTCCTTTGGAGCAGATACCAGTGAGTCCTGCTCATTTACATCTGCATCTACAGACCACACGATACTGACGAACATCTACAGACCACACGATACTGACGAACATCTACAGACCACACGATACTGACGAACATCTACAGACCACACGATACTGACGAACATCTACAGACCACACGATACTGACGAACATCTACAGACCACACGACCCAGACGAACATCTACAGACCACACGATACTGACGAACATCTACAGACCACACGATCCAGACGAACATCTACAGACCACACGATCCAGATGAACATCTACAGACCACTGTAGACTGACACGTGCTCATGACTCCGCACCCTCAGCCTCAGGCCCCGCCCCCTGCTCATGGCTCCACCTACAGACCTTCGCAGGCTCCGCCCATCTCCCAGACTCCACCACCCATCTCCAGCGCTGTTTCCTCTGATGATGATGGAGAGAACACCAACGCACAGGGTCAGCAAGGGTCAACAAGGGTCAACAAGTCTTGGTTTAGTCCTGGTTTTATTGTTTTTTGTTGTTTTTTTTTGTCTCGTGCTTTTCAGAGTTCTCAGAGGACTTCATCTACTCCTCACAAGGTCAGCCTCTCAGCCCTCACCTCTCTCTTTGAACCAATCACAGCTCTCCTCTGTCTCTCTGGGCCAATCACAGCCATCCTCTGTCTCTCTGGGCCAATCACAGCCATCCTCTGTCTCTCTGGGCCAATCACAGCCATCCTCTGTCTCTCTGGGCCAATCACAGCCATCCTCTGTCTCTCTGGGCCAATCACAGCCATCCTCTGTCTCTCTGGGCCAATCACAGCCATCCTCTGTCTCTCTGGGCCAATCACAGCTCTCCTCTGTCTCTCTGGGCCAATCACAGCCATCCTCTGTCTCTCTGGGCCAATCACAGCCATCCTCTGTCTCTCTGGGCCAATCACAGCCTTTGTCTGTCTCTCTTGGCCAATCACAGCTCTCCTCCGTTTCTCTGAGCCAATCACAGCCCTCCTCTGTCTCTCTGGGCCAATCACAGCCATCCTCTGTCTCTCTGGGCCAATCACAGCCATCCTCTGTCTCTCTGGGCCAATCACAGCCATCCTCTGTCTCTCTGGGCCAATCACAGCCATCCTCTGTCTCTCTGGGCCAATCACAGCCATCCTCTGTCTCTCTGGGCCAATCACAGCTCTCCTCTGTCTCTCTGGGCCAATCACAGCCATCCTCTGTCTCTCTGGGCCAATCACAGCCATCCTCTGTCTCTCTGGGCCAATCACAGCCTTTGTCTGTCTCTCTTGGCCAATCACAGCTCTCCTCCGTTTCTCTGAGCCAATCACAGCCCTCCTCTGTCTCTCTGGGCCAATCACAGCCTTTCTTTGTCTCTCTGGGCCAATCAAAGCTCATCTCTGTTTCAGATGCAACTTTCCAGACGGCGCCGGTGGCGGTGGAAGTGGGTTATAATGAGCCTGGCTCCACTCAGGTATGTCACAGCGCCACCTGGAGCCTGACTCTGTTCATGTGTGACCAGGTCTGATCAGAGGAGGGGCGGGGCTTGTGTCGAGACCATAGATCAGAAGTGTCCAACTCAATTTCAACGAGGGCCACATCAGCAAAATGGTTGCTCTCAAATTTGCATAGATGTAAAAAAAATGACTGTAACTGCGTATCTCCTGATGAACTCACATTTTAAGACAGTCATATGTTTTAATTTACTTTGTCGCGGGCCACATAAAATGATGTGGTGGGCCGCATTTGGCCCCCGGAGTTTGACACGTGCCATAGATTGTATATATAAATTGACGTAACTAACTTTCTAGCCATAGCTAACCTTATTAACAAATTGGGCGCCTTCTGTCCCCGAGGTCGCTCCTGTTAGTGTTAGCAACGCTGTCAATCAATCGATAATGTGCAGGTAAGAAGGGGCGTTTCCTTCAACAGCCTCACTTCTGATTAGCTCTTTGGTTGCTGTGATACTCGCGGTCAGAATTGCAAATATGGAACTCTGCTCCAAATCCAAATGAGCGATCTTCTTGTGCTCTGTGTGCTGGAGGTGACCATCGGGGTGACCTCCTCTGGGACTTTCCGTTAGTTGGTCTGAGTGGAGGAGAATCTTTGTCTTTACTTCAATTCAATTCAATTCATTTATTTTTGTAACGCCCAAAATCACAACAACAGTTGTCTCGAAGGGCGTTTTTTCTTGTTTCATTGTCACGGCAATGAATGATCTGAAAAAGTCAATGTGACAAAAGAGGACAGGAATTACAAATTTAGGACCAACCTGCAGGACTTTAGTTGCTTGTGCCATTATCTGCCATTTTGGAGGTCGCTAAGGAGCTAGTGTGCTGACTTCTGAGATGCTACAGACTTTTTAAAATACGTGGTGACATTTCAAATTTGTTCTGTTTGACTTGTGTTCTGTTTGGCCCGGTTCAGACCTGGACTAGACCTGGTTCAGATCATGTTCTGAAATATTATGTTTTCAGGACGAGCAGGACGTGGGAGCTGAGGATTCTCCTCAAAGACCAGACCTTAACTACAACTTCACCCAACAGGTCAGATCTGGTTTTGGTTTGATGCTTAGTGCAAATGTATAAATGAGTATGAATAAGTGTGTCAGGTTGTATCCTGGGTCTTCCCCGGTCCCTCCTCCTGGTGACACCAGAACATCTCCCTAGGCACAGATGCCCGAGCCGTCTCAGCTGCTCCTCTACTCCAAGCTCCTCCTGGGAGATCGAGCTCCTCAGCCTATCTCTAAGGGAGCACCCAGCCACCTTGCGGAGGAGATTTTGATTTTGTGTCCGCCATCTTATCTTTTTGGTCATTACTCTAAGCTCATGACCACAGGTGGCAGGAACATACACTGACCAGTAAATCGAGACCTTTTCCGGTCAAGATCCAAGGTGGTGGTTGAAGGTGGCGAGATTATACACTCATGTTAACACTTGTATCTTGTACCTACCCGATATTGCACTGATGCAGACCACTGAGTTCTTTTGCACATTGACTTGATTCAGTCCATGCTCTAGTCCTGGTTTAGTCCCTGGACTCGTCTTGCTTTAGACCTTGGTTTAGTCCTGGTTTAGTCCTGTTTGTTCTCCTCAGGTGAAGCCGATGTTGGGTTCTACTCCTTCCTCCTCCTCGTCTTCCTCCTGCTCATCCCCTACGACGACTCACCCTCCTCCCAGACCAGGTAGTAACTCAACCAGGACTGAACCTAGACTAGATCAGGGACTGAACCAGGACTAAAGCCTCACAGCAAGAAGGATCTGGGTTCATTATGAGGGGTCACAGCTCGCAGTGATCACTACCTAAACCTCAGCAGAAAATGATGATTCAGTGCTAGTGCAGCCTCTGAAGCTTTGTTATCCTTAAGCCTCTTTGTTATCCTTAAGCCTCTTTGTTAAGCCTCTTTGTTATCCTTACGCCTCTTTGTTATCCTTACGCCTCTTTGTTATCCTTACGCCTCTTTGTTATCCTTACGCCTCTTTGTTATCCTTACGCCTCTTTGTTATCCTTACGCCTCTTTGTTATCCTTAAGTCTCTTTGTTATCCTTAAGCCTCTTTGTCACCAGTTTGGCCGTATGCTTCAGGTCATTGTCCATCTGAAGACACATTTGTTGCTTTAACTTCCTGCTGATGTGTTGAGATGTTGCTTCAGTTTTTCCACATAATGTTCTTTCCTCCTGATGCATCTGTTTTGTGAAGTGCACCAGTCCCTCCTGCAGCAAAACAGCCCCATGACATGATGCAGCCACCCCCGTGTTTCACAGTTGGGATGGTGGTCTTCTTCCTGCAGAGTGTCCTTTCAGTCCATGTCCTCAGTCCTCGTTTCACTGTGGATAATGACACACTCTTACAGCTTCAGCAGCTTCTTCTCCAGGTCTTTTTCTTTTGTTCTTGTGTTGATCATTTCAGACCAAAGCTCGTTCGTCTCTGGGACACGTGTCCTTCCTGAGCGGTGTGACGCTGGACAGTCCCATGGTCTTTATACTTGTGTTTAATTGAACAGATGAACGTGGCTCCTTCAGGCGTCTGGAAACTCTCATGACGTTACGCAAAGAAGCAGAGTGTTTCAGGTGTGTTTCAGACACATCCACAGGTGTGTTTCAGACACATCCACAGGTGTGTTTCAGACACATCCACAGGTGTGTTTCAGACACATCCACAGGTGTGTTTCAGACACATCCACAGGTGTGTTTCAGACACATCCACAGGTGTGTTTCAGACACATCCACAGGTGTGTTTCAGACACATCCACAGGTGTGTTTCAGACACATCCACAGGTGTGTTTCAGACACATCCACAGGTGTGTTTCAGACACATCCACAGGTGTGTTTCAGACACATCCACAGGTGAGTCTCTAACTGAAACATTGTGAATAAACCAATCAGAAGCCTCCAAAGACATGACATCATCATCTGGGTTTTACCAAACTGTTTAAAGTCATAATAATCTTACTGTGTGTGAACTTCTGACTTTAAAGAGGAAGAGTTTTTATTTCACTCTTGTGTCTGTAAATGAAGATATGAACATTAATAACAGACCAATCAGGCGCCTTTTTCCCGAGGACGCTCTTGCTAGCGTTAGCAGCTGGGTTGACTGACGGCGTTGCAAAGCGTCCGCCCTTTGCTAAACCAGAGGCTGAGATGAACTTCCACAGCTTTGCTCCTGATTGGCTCTTGGGTTCGCAGATCACAGATAAAACACACACGGAAAAGTGCGACCATTGAATGTGGAAAATCACACTATATTGTTTAAAGACTTTAAAGAGAATCAGAATCACGAGATTATTCATTAGTATCGAAATAGTTTTTTAGATTTAGTATCGTCACATCGCGAGATTGTACCTTTTTTTTTTTTTTTTTTTACTGTAAGAGTCAGAAAACACACAGTGCCTCTGCTGCCCCCTGTGGTGTGACTGAACATGGGTCTAGTCCTGATATAGTCCTGGTTTAGTCCTGATTTAGTCCTGGTCTAGTCCTGATTTAGTCCTGGTCTAGTCCTGGTCTAGTCCTGATTTAGTCCTGGTCTAGTCCTGATTTAGTCCTGGTCTAGTCCTGGTCTAGTCCTGGTTCAGTCCAGTTTGTGTCCATCTCACTTGCACAGCCCAGTTCATTTGACCCTGTTCGTTTGACCTTGTGCGTTTGACCCTGTGCGTTTGACCTTGTGCATTTGACCCTGTGCGTTTGACCATGTATGTTTGCCTCTGTGCATTTGACCCTGTGCGTTTGACCCAGTGCCGGTGCCAGTACCCTCTGCTGCCCCCTGGATGGTGAATGAGCTGGGTGAGCCGGTCTGTGCCATTGTGGCTCCGCCCCCTTACTCCTACGACCCGAGCGGTGCCGACCTACCGCGAGGTACAACTCAACACCTCTACACTGTGTACACACTCTGTACTACACACTCTGTACTACACACTCTGTACTACACACTCTGTACTACACACTATGTACTACACACTCTACACACTGTACACTGTATACACTTTATACACACTCTGTACTACACACTATGTACTACACACTATGTACTACACACTCTGTACTACACACTATGTACTACACACACTACACACTGTACACTGTATACACTTTATACACACTCTGTACTACACACTACACACACTGTACACTGTATACACTTTATACACTGTATAAATTTTATAAACTTTATACACTTTCATGAGTTCACAGTGACGTGTGTCTGTTTTGGATCTTTGTCTCATTTTTCTTTAATCTTTAGGATTAAACCTGTTTAATTAAATATTATAGTTTTACACAAATTAAGAATCAGTTTGTGAAAAACAGATGAAAAATCTGTTAAATGACACAAAGTCAAGTTCTGTTTAGAGAGTCCCACACTGATGACATCACACTGATGACGTCACCGTGATGACATCACACTGGGGACGTCACAGTGATGACGTCACACTGGGGACGTCACACTGGGGACGTCACACTGGGGACGTCACACTGGGGACGTCACAGTGATGACGTCACACTGGGGACGTCACAGTGATGATGTCACACTGGGGACGTCACACTGGGGACGTCACACTGGGAGAATTCTCTAAAAGTTTGGTACAAGAACAAACACATTTTTCTGACACTTTAAACATGATTCCAACAAAATAAAGGTGTTTTAATTTTTATCTGAAATAATAATCTGTGACGTCAATGGAGTTTTGGCCAAATAAGGAATGAAAAACTTAAAACACGGCCAAAATGTGAAATAAATAATACAGTTGTTAAATATAATGATCCTAAGTGTGTTTTAGCAAAATGAACGGTCCAACCCGACACATGTGACATCATCACTCTCTCTGTTCAGACTGCAGAGTCCTCCAGTACTACTACAACCTCGGAGTCCAGGTAACAACCTCCAGTCCTGGTTCAGTCCTGGTTCAGTCCTGGTTCAGTCCAGGTTCAGTCCAGGTTCAGTCCAGGTTCAGTCCAGGTTCAGTCCAGGTTTAGTCCTGGCTTAGTCCTAGCTTAGTCCTGGTTTAGTCCTGGCTTAGTCCTAGCTTAGTCCAGGTTCAGTCCAGGTTCAGTCCAGGTTTAGTCCTGGCTTAGTCCTAGCTTAGTCCTGGTTTAGTCCTGGCTTAGTCCTAGCTTAGTCCAGGTTCAGTCCAGGTTCAGTCCAGGTTTAGTCCTGGCTTAGTCCTAGCTTAGTCCTGGTTTAGTCCTGGCTTAGTCCTAGCTTAGTCCAGGTTCAGTCCAGGTTCAGTCCAGGTTTAGTCCTGGTTTAGTCCTGGTTTAGTCCTAGCTTAGTCCAGGTTTAGTCCAGGTTTAGTCCTGAGGTAGTCCTGGTGTAGTCCTGGTTTAGACCAGGTTCAGTCCAGGTTTAGTCCAGGTTCAGTCCAGGTTCAGTCCTGGTTTAGTCCTGGTTTAGTCCTGGCTTAGTCCTGGTTTAGTCCTGGCTTAGTCCTGGTTTAGTCCTGGCTTAGTCCTGGTTTAGTCCTGGCTTAGTCCTGGTTTAGTCCTGGTTTAGTCCTGGCTTAGTCCTGGTTTAGTCCTGGCTTAGTCCTGGCTTAGTCCTGGTTTAGTCCTGGCTTAGTCCTGGTTTAGTCCTGGCTTAGTCCTACACACACACACTGATACAGCGGCTAATCTGTGGCCCAGGTTCATATTTGAAATCCGACCACGTGTCCTAACAGCCTCTCTTCTGATTGGCTCTTTGGTTGCTAAGTGCAGGCTCTGGGGTCTAAACATGGACGGGCCGTGCTCAATGGCATGTTGCTACATTAGCCTTTAGCAGCTAGGTACTTCTGGTCCTGAAAGTTTTAGGTGCCCCGTCGGTCCCGTCGGTCTTTTGTCGGTCCCGTCGGTCTTTTGTCGGTCCCCGTCGGTCTTTTGTCGGTCCCCGTCGGTCTTTTGTCGGTCCCCGTCGGTCTTTTGTCGGCCCCCGTCGGTCTTTTGTCGGTCCCGTCGGTCTTTTGTCGCCCCCTGATGGCCGAACACGAGCGGTGAATACTTCTTTCGCTTCTTTCGCTCTGTGAGAAAAGTCCTCTCTGGGCAGGATGTTTTGAACGCAGCGTTATGTGCAGAGATATGTGTAGTATATTGTTTGAATGTAGTATTAAGAGTGTACTTTTACTTCACATGCTTTTGTAGTTTTGTACTTTAGTCTTTATGTACTTGTGTGTACTTCATGTACTTGTGTATACTCTGTGTACTTGTGTATACTCTGTGTACTTGTGTGTACTCTGTGTACTTGTGTTTACTCTGTGTACTTGTGTATACTCTGTGTACTTGTGTATACTCTGTGTACTTGTGTATACTCTGTGTACTCTGTGTACTCTGTATACTCTGTGTACTTGTGTATACTCTGTATACTCTGTGTACTCTGTGTACTTGTGTATACTCTGTGTACTTGTGTATACTCTGTGTACTCTGTGTACTTGTGTATACTCTGTGTACTTGTGTATACTCTGTGTACTCTGTGTACTTGTGTATACTCTGTATACTCTGTGTACTCTGTGTACTTGTGTATACTCTGTGTACTTGTGTATACTCTGTGTACTCTGTGTACTTGTGTATACTCTGTGTACTCTGTGTACTTGTGTATACTCTGTGTACTTGTGTATACTCTGTGTACTTGTGTATACTCTGTATACTCTGTGTACTTGTGTATACTCTGTATACTCTGTATACTCTGTGTACTTGTGTATACTCTGTATTCTCTGTGTACTTGTGTACTCTTCCTCTCAGTGGTACCATCAGAGCCTGTGGCAGCAGCAGCAGACTTACTCTGCTCCAGAGCAAACGTACTACCACCAGAACTACAGCTCCCCCTACCTGCCCCCAGCGGAAGTACCACACGGTAAGAGACACACACACAGATACACCCCACACACACACACACACATATATATATATACACACACATACCTACACACACATACCTACATACGCACGCGCACACACACACATATATATATACATACATACACACACACAGAGATATATATACACGCACACAAACACACATTGTGTCAGATGCCCTCCCTGTGTGTCAGATGCCCTCCCTGTGTGTCAGATGCCCTCCCTCTGTGTGTCAGATGCCCTCCCTGTGTGTCAGATGCCCTCCCTGTGTGTCAGATGCCCTCCCTCATAAAGGGTTCAGTTTAGTCCAGTTTGAGTCTGACCCGGTTTTACTTTCCCACAGTGGCCCCACAGCTGTACCCCGAGACCCGGGCCGCCCACCCGCCGCCCACCCCCTACCAGGACTGCAACCGGACTGAGGGCCCCGAAGACCACCACACAGGTGCCACGCCTAAGAGTCCTGGTCCAGTCCTGGTCCAGTCCTGGTCCAGTCCTGGTCCAGTCCTGGTCCAGTCCTGGTCCAGTTCTGGTCCAGTCCTGGTTCTGACCCTGGTTCTAACCCGGTTCTCTTTCTCTGCAGCTCCTGGCTCCTCCCTGGACCCCCCTAGCCCCGCCCCTGTGTACCCTGATCCCCCCACTCCTGTGTTACACCTGACGTACGAGCCTCCGCCCACTCACCTGCACCACTCCGCCTTCTACGGCTGCCATTGGCCGCCGCAGCCGGCCCCACCCCCTCGCGTCTACTGCCCCGCTTCTGGCCCCTCCCACCTGGTCAGCTACATCCCGCCGCCGCACTACGCCCCAGGAATCTGACCCCCGTGACCCCTGCAACCCCCTGACCTCTGAACTCTGACCTGGTTCATTGTTTCGTAATGTCAGTTTTGGGAAGTTTTGTGTTTCTTGGACAGTTTATTCTGGCTCAGACTGGGTCAGTCTGGATCAGTCTGGTTTAGTCCGGGTCGGTCTGGTTTAGTCTGGGTCAGTCTGGTTTAGTCTGGGTCAGTCTGGTTTAGTCCGGGTCGGTCTGGTTTAGTCTGGGTCGGTCTGGTTTAGTCCGGGTCGGTCTGGTTTAGTTTGGGTCGGTCTGGTTTAGTCTGGGTCAGTCTCTGACTCTGAGTTCCTTACATTCGTACATTTGGGTTTTGAGTTTTTCATGGTGAGGTTGTTGTTTATTTTGTTGAGGTTGTTGTTTATTTTGTTGAGGTTGTTGTTTATTTTGTTGAGGTT
This sequence comes from Periophthalmus magnuspinnatus, assembly GCF_009829125.3. NCBI lineage: Eukaryota > Metazoa > Chordata > Actinopteri > Gobiiformes > Gobiidae > Periophthalmus > Periophthalmus magnuspinnatus. The sequence continues at coordinate 96,466 of NC_047126.1, read as the reverse complement.
GTTGTTTATTTTAGAGCGTGTTTGTTTCTGTGCCTCTGAGCCAGACACTTCTGACTGAAAATGTTCTTATAAATCCACAGTGTGGACTCTTTGTGTTCAGAATAAAACATTTGAACCACTGCAGAAGTTTGGACCAGAGTCTGATTCACCAGAGACCGGAGACTGGACTGGAGACGAGACCAGAGACCAGAGACCAGAGACGGGATCGGAGACAGGACCGGAGACGGGACCGGAGACCAGAGACGGGATCGGAGACGAGACCGGAGACGGGACCAGGGACGGGACCAGAGATGGGACCAGAAACTGGACCAGAGACGAGAGACGGGACCAGAGATGGGACCAGAGACGGGACCGGAGACGGGATCGGAGATGGGACCAGAGACCGGAGACGGGACCAGAGACGGGACCAGAGACCAGAGACGGGACCAGAGACAGGACCAGAGACGGGACCAGAGACCAGAGATGGGACCAGAGACCAGTCCTGTCTCTGGTCCCGTCTCTGGTCCTGAGACGGGACCAGAGACCAGAGCAGACCAGGGAGCGCAGCCTTAATCCTGTGTAATTAAATCCACTTAGACCAGATTAAGAGTCTCCTGTCGAGATTCATCCGTTTCACTCCTGAAGTAAAATTGTCAGGTCCAGACCAGGATTTGGACCAGGACTAGAACTGAACCAGGACTAGACCAGGCCTGGGAATAGAACCCCCACAGGGCAGATTAACTGAAGGCCACAGATGGACATTAGACCTGTCTGAGACCAGGACCGGGACTCGGGAGACTCAGGTGAGGATTCAAATTTAACCTCTCCACCAGAAAAGTGACAGAGTAGAGCTTTATCACAGTGAGTTCTGTGTGACCACAGTCCTAGTTAATGTCCCTCAGACCCCTGACCTTTAACCCCTGACCTGCTCATCTCTGGTTTACGGTCTGACACGTTCTGGTGATTCTGATTTGTTTCGGTCCAGACAGCCAAGAAAAAAAAACAGAAAAAAAAGTCCCAACTGAAAAATAATTAAATACTCAGTCCTGTGCTAAATGCTACTATACTGTCCAGTAGTACTATACTGTAGTATATATAAAATAAAAGTATATATACAATTCCCATGGTCCTTCAGTGAGCAGACGGGACCGGGACCACACGGGACCGGGACCGACCGGGACCGGGACCACACGGGACCGGGACCACACGGGACCACAGGGACCGGAGCCATGTCTGCGGCCGGCGCCTGGAGGAACAACAGCTTCAGTCGAGACCCTCCTCTGTCTGACCAGGGAGAAACCATCATCGGAGTTTATCTACTACTGCTGGGTAAAGCTAACACTGCACACGCTAACACGCTAACACTGTACACACATACATGCTAACATGCTAACACTGTACACACATACATGCTAACACTGTACACACATACATGCTAACACTGTACACACATACATGCTAACACTGTACACACATACATGCTAACACTTTACACTCATACATGCTAACATGCTAACACTGTACACACATACATGCTAACATGCTAACACTGTACACAAACACACCAATATGCTAACACTTACACACATATACATGCTAACACTGTATACCATGCTAACCTGTCGCCTCCACTTCACTTCCTGTGTTAAACAGCGCCCCCTCTCTGCTGTCAGACTCATTTTGGTCTTAAATGTTCGTATTAACCCTCTACATGATCCTGGGGTTTTTATTTCACTTTTGTGTCTGTAAATCAAGATCTGAACATTAATAACAGACAAATCAGGTCCTTCTTGATTGACAGGGTTGCTAAGCGCCCGCTCCTTGTTAAAGCAGCTGTGTGGGTGGGAGGGGGCGTGACCTTACAGATTGGCTCTTTGGTTGCTATGATACTCGCGCTCGGACACACACACACACACACTCTCTAACCCTCTCTCGTGTGTGTTCTCTCGGTTCTAGGTTGGCTCTCGTGGTTTGGGAACAGTCTCGTTCTGTTCGTTCTTCTCAGGCAGAGGAACAGTCTCGGTCCCTCTGAGGTTCTCACCTTAAACTTGGCCGTCTCTGACGCCTCCATCGCGGTGTTCGGGTACTCCAGAGGCATCCTCGAGGTCTTCAAACTGTTCGACCACACACACCTGTTCATCGCACACATCTGGACCTGTCAGGTACACACACACACACACACACCCACACACAGATACACACACAGACAGACAGACACACACAGACAGAAATACACACATACAGATACAGAGATACACACACAGAGACGGATACACACAGACACAGACAGACAGATACACACAGACACAGACAGACAGATACACACACACAGACAGACAGATACACACAGACAGACAGATACACACAGACAGACAAATACACACACACAGACAGATACAGAGATACACACACACAGACGGATACACACACCCACAGATACACACACACACAGAGACAGATACACACACACACACACACCCACAGACAGATACACACACACAGACAGATACACACACAGAGACAGATACACACACACACAGACAGACAGATACACACAGACAGACAGATACACACAGACAGACAGATACACACACACAGACGGATACACACACCCACAGATACACACACACACAGAGACAGATACACACACACACACACACCCACAGACAGATACACACACACAGACAGACAGATACACACACACAGACAGAAATACACACATACAGATACAGAGATACACACACACAGACGGATACACACACCCACAGATACACACACACACAGAGACAGATACACACACACACACACACCCACAGACAGATACACACACACAGACAGACAGATACACACACACAGACAGAAATACACACATACAGATACAGAGATACACACACACAGACGGATACACACACACACACCCACCCCTACACACACACAGAGACACCCACAGATACACACACAGAGACAGATACACGCAGACAGACAGATACACGCAGACAGACACACGCAGACAGACAGATACACGCAGACAGACAGATACACGCAGACAGACAGATACACACACAGACAGACAGATACACACACAGACAGACAGATACACACAGACAGACAGAGACACACACAGACAGACAGATACACACACAGACAGACAGATACACACACAGACAGACAGATAAACACACAGACAGACAGATACACACACAGACAGACAGATACACGCAGACAGACAGATACACACATACAGAGATACACACACAGACACACACGCAGAGACACACAAGCACACACACATGACCTGAAGAGGCTCATTTAACTCTCAGGTTCACCTGTGGTTTAACCTGGAAGGGGCGGGTCTCACCTAAAGGGGGCGTGCCTGACATGTATGGAGCATGTCTCACCTGTAGGGGGCGTGTTTCACATATATGGGGGTGTGAGTTCACCTGAAGGGGGCGTGCCTGACCTGAATGGGGTGTGGTTTCACTTGTATGGGGTGTGGTTTCACCTGTATGGGGTGTGGTTTTACTTGTAGAGGGCGTGTCTCACCCGTAGGGAGCGTGTCTCACCCGTAGGGAGCGTGTCTCACCCGTAGGGGGCCTGTCTCACCCGTAGGGGGCCTGTCTCACCCGTAGGGGGGGGCGTGTCTCACCCGTAGGGGGGGCGTGTCTCACCCGTAGGGGGGGCGTGTCTCACCCGTAGGGGGCGTGTCTCACCTGTAGGGGGCGTGTCTTGCAGGTGGACGGGTTCCTGACTCTGTTGTTCGGTTTGAGCAGCATCAACACACTGACTCTGATCAGTCTGTGCAGATACATCAAAGGATGTCATCCTAATAAAGGTACTACTACTACTACTACTGCTACTGCTACTACTACTACTGCTACTACTGACACTACTACTACTGCCACTACTACTACTACTACTATTACTACTACTACTACTACCTCTTCTGTTACTACTACTACTATTATATTATAATACATGTACTACTGCTACTTTGGTGTTCTGTGTCCAGTGCGGAACATTTCCCGGGGCAGTACGGCTGTGGCTCTGGTTCTGGTCTGGTCAGTGTCCGTGTTCTGGTCCGGAGCGCCGCTGTGTGGATGGGGCAGCTACAGAGGTCAGAGTTCAACCCCTGACCCCAACCCTGGGCACTGTCTCTCCCCTCTCACCTGTCTCTCCTCCCTCTCCTGTCTCTCCTCTCTCACCTGTCTCTCCTCCCTCTCACCTGTCCCTCCTCCCTCACCTGTCCCTCCTCCCTCTCCTGTCTCTCCTCTCTCACCTGTCTCTCCTCCCTCACCTCCCTCTCCCCTCTCACCTGTCTCTCCTGTCTCTCCTGTCTCTCCTCCCTCACCTCCCTCACCTCCCTCTCCTCCCTCACCTCCCTCTCCTCTCTCACCTGTCTCTCCTCCCTCTCACCTGTCCCTCCTCCCTCTCCTGTCTCTCTCCTCCCTCTCCTGTCTCTCTCCTCCCTCTCCTGTCTTTCCCCTCTCACCTGTCCCTCCTCCCTCTCACCTGTCCCTCCCCCCTCTCACCTGTCTCTCCCCCCTCTCACCTGTCCCTCCTCCCTCTCTTGTCCCTCCTCCCTCTCCTGTCTCTCCCCTCTCACCTGTCCCTCCTCCCTCTCACCTGTCCCTCCTCCCTCTCTTGTCCCTCCTCCCTCTCTTATCCCTCCTCCCTCTCTTATCCCTCCTCCCTCTCTTGTCCCTCCTCCCTCTCCTGTCTCTCCCCTCTCACCTGTCTCTCCTGTCTCTCTTGTCCCTCCCCCCTCTCACCTGTCCCTCCTCCCTCACCTGTCTCTCCCCTCTGACCTGTCTCTCCTGTCTCCTCACAGACAGGGGCTATGGGACGTGTGAGGTGGACTGGGCCCAGGCGGAGGTGTCGGTTCTGGCCCGTTCTTATATTTGGGCCCTGATTCTGGCCCAGTTCTTGGTGCCGGTTTTGGTGATGCTCTTCTGCTACGTGTCCATCATCCGCACGGTCAAACGAGGACACGCCCTGTCCTCTGAGGGGACGCTGAGCGAGAGACAGAGGAAGATGGAACGAGACGTGACCATAGTGAGTCCTGCACCTGTCGCACCTCTGTCACACACCTGTCGCACACCTGTCATACACCTGTCACACACCTGTCGCACCCTCTCCTGTCTGGATCTTCTCCCTCTGTCACGTCTCTCCTGTCTGGACCTTCTCCCTCTGTCACGTCTCTCCTGTCTGGATCTTCTCCCTCTGTCAGGCGGCACGGTGACTGAGTGGCATCACTCTTGTCTCACAGCAGAAGGGTTGGTTCGATCCCCGGGTCGCCCAGGCCTTTCTGTGTGGAGTTTTTCATGTTTCTCCTCGTGTCTGGATGGGTTTCCTCCGGGTACTCCGGTTTCCCCCATCAACCAAAACATGAACGCCCTTCGAGACAACTGTTGTTGTGATTTTGGGTGTTACAAAAATAAATGAATTGAATTGAATTGAATTGTCACGTCTCTCCTGTCTGGACGTTCTCCCTCTGTCACGTCTCTCCTGTCTGGACCTTCTCCCTCTGTCACGTCTCTCCTGTCTGGACCTTCTCCCTCTGTCACGTCTCTCCTGTCTGGACCTTCTCCCTCTGTCACGTCTCTCCTGTCTGGACCTTCTCCCTCTGTCACGTCTCTCCTGTCTGGACCTTCTCCCTCTGTAACGTCTCTCCTGTCTGGACCTTCTCCCTCTGTCACGTCTCTCCTGTCTGGATCTTCTCCCTCCGTCACGTCTCTCCACTTGGACCTTCTCCCTCCGTCACGTCTCTCCTGTCTGGACCTTCTCCCTCCGTCACGTCTCTCCTGTCTGGACCTTCTCCCTCTGTCACGTCTCTCCTGTCTGGACCTTCTCCCTCCGTCACGTCTCTCCTGTCTGGACCTTCTCCCTCTGTCACGTCTCTCCTGTCTGGATCTTCTCCCTCCGTCACGTCTCTCCTGTCTGGACCTTCTCCCTCTGTCACGTTTCTCCTGTTTGGACCTTCTCCCTCTGTCACGTCTCTCCTGTCTGGACCTTCTCCCTCTGTCACGTCTCTCCTGTCTGGATCTTCTCCCTCTGTCACGTCTCTCCACTTGGACCTTCTCCCTCTGTCACGTGTAACGTCTCTCCTCAGTGTCATACATATTCAGTGTATTGTATTTGTGTCGTAGGTTTCCATAGTGATCTGCACAGCGTTCATCCTCGCCTGGGCGCCGTACGCCGTGGTCAGCCTCTGGTCGGCGTGTGGATTCTCCGTTCCGAACCTCACCAGTATCTTCACTCGGCTTTTCGCGAAGTCGGCGTCCTTCTACAACCCGCTCATTTACTTCGGACTCAACTCCAAGTTCAGACGAGACGTGGTTCTGCTGCTGCCCTGCGCCAAGAACCCGACCAGGACCAAGACCGGACTGAGACCGGACCAGGGACCGAGGCGAAGACCCAAGCCCCGCCCCAAACTACCCCCAGACCCCGCCCACCAGCTCGAGGTGCCTAACCCCTACCCCCCCCTCCCCGAAGCCCACATGCCCTCCCCCTCCGAAACCGGATCGGACTTTGAGTGTGCACGGCTGTAGAAAAACCAGGACTGGACTGAAACTGGTGTAATGAAATGTCCTGCAGTGGGGCTTTAACCCTGTTCTACTGTGTGAAATGTCCCGCAGTGGGGCTTTAACCCTGTTCTATTGTGTGAAATGTCCCGCAGTGGGGCTTTAACCCTGTTCTATTGTGTGAAATGTCCCGCAGTGGGGCTTTAACCCTGTTCTATTGTGTGAAATGTCCCGCAGTGGGGCTTTAACCCTGTTCTATTGTGTGAAATGTCCCGCAGTGGGGCTTTAACCCTGTTCTATTGTGTGAAATGTCCCGCAGTGGGGCTTTAACCCTGTTCTATTGTGTGAAATGTCCCGCAGTGGGGCTTTAACCCTGTTCTATTGTGTGAAATGTCCCGCAGTGGGGCTTTAACCCTGTTCTACTGTGTGAAATGTCCCGCAGTGGGGCTTTAACCCTGTTCTATTGTGTGAAATGTCCCGCAGTGGGGCTTTAACCCTGTTCTACTGTGTGAAATGTCCCGCAGTGGGGCTTTAACCCTGTTCTACTGTGTGAAATGTCCCGCAGTGGGGCTTTAACCCTGTTCTACTGTGTGAAATGTCCCGCAGTGGGGCTTTAACCCTGTTCTACTGTGTGAAATGTCCCGCAGTGGGGCTTTAACCCTGTTCTAATGTGTGAAATGTCCCGCAGTGGGGCTTTAACCCTGTTCTACTGTGTGAAATGTCCCGCAGTGGGGCTTTAACCCTGTTCTAATGTGTGAAATGTCCCGCAGTGGGGCTTTATACCACTCTGACTGTTGCAGCGTCAGTTTTTCGCCTCATTTAAACTGCTTTAAGTTGTACAACATAAATAAAATAAAATGAATGAAACTGAGACTCCAAAAGTTTAAGATGTGTTTCAGGGTCAGGGGTCAGAGGTCAGGTCAACTATGACAAAAAATGATAATCTGTCACCACAGTCTGCACCTGCCACCCCCGACCTCATGACCTCTAACCCCAGGGACCCATGAGTCAAAAGAATATTTTTGTCTTTGTTAAACCTTTTTTAAAGTCTTAAACCTCAGAGTTCAGTATTAAACTTTGGGAAATATTAGTCACGTGATTCTTTCCGAGCCGCAGGAGTCACGCCGCTGAGTCTCCGGAAAATTCCGAGTGTAGCCGATTATTTTCGAGCGGAGCCGAGCGTTTCCGAGTGTTTCCGAGCGCCGCGGAGTGTGGAGCGGTGCGGAGCTGCTCCGGAGGCAGAAGCTGTGAACGCGGAGGAGGCAACAGCGGGAGAACGAGCCACGGACACCGGAGCCACGGACACCGGAGCCACGGACACCGGAGCCACGGACACCAGAGCCGCGGACACCAGAGCCGCGGACACCGGAGCCACGGACACCGGAGCAGATCCCGGGGAAGCTCCGGTCTGAGCCGAACTGAACCGACACAGAAACAGCAAGAAACACACGGTAACGGCGCAAGCACGGGGACATGACGTAATGGTACACAGCCGTGCACGAGACCGGGACTAAACCGGGACTGAACTAGGACTGGACCAGGACTAAACCGGGTTTACAAGCAGGTTGGTTCCTGCAGGTCTGAGGGAGCAGCTCTGTAGTACATACTGTAGTATTCAGAGGGATGTAGTACATACTGTAGGATTCAGAGGGATGTAGTACATACTGTAGGATTCAGAGGGATGTAGTACATACTGTAGGATTCAGAGGGATGTAGTACATATACTGTAGGATTCAGAGGGATGTAGTACATACTGTAGGATTCAGAGGGATGTAGTACATACTGTAGGATTCAGAGGGATGTAGTACATACTGTAGGGATGTAGGGTGGGTGATTCAGAGGGATGTAGTAGTGAGTACTTCAGAGTACTTTTCTGTGTGTAATATAGATTATCTATACTAGTATTAGAGTATATTGTCTGTATAGTCTGCTGTAAGTGTATTAGTGCAGGAGTAGTACTTGTGTTAGTACTGTAATACTGTAATATTACTGTAGTGTATTTCGGTGCAGAGTCGTTAGTGATAATGTGATGCTGTGTTACCATGGAAACAGCTCAGGAAACACAAAATGGCAGCTTCTTCCACACAATTTACGTACACACACGTACACGCACACATGTACACACACAAACAAGTACACACACATGTACACCCACACAAGTACACACACAAACACAAGTACACACACACCCCCACATGTACACACACACACCCACCCCTACACACACATGCACACAAGTACACACACATGTACACACACAAACACAAGTACACACACAAACACACCCCCACACACATGTACACACACACACCCACCCCTACACACACATGCACACAAGTACACACACATGTACACACACAAACACAAGTACACACACAAACACAAGTACACACACACGTACACCCCCACAGGTGTACACACACACATATACACACATGTACACACACACAGGTGTACACATACACACACATGTGCGCACACACACACACACACACACACACCCCTACATACACACACGTGCGCACACACACACACACACCCACCTCTACATACACACACATGTGCGCACACACACACACACACACCCCTACACACACGTACACACACACAGTAACATAAAATCTGACCTGTGTCTGAATCCCGACCAGAACCCCGGACCCAGGTCCAGGCCCCGCCCTCTCCCGGGCGTCAGGCCCAGGCCCCGCCCTCTCCCGGGCGTCAGGCCCAGGCCCAGGCCCCGCCCTCTCCCGGGCGTCAGGTCCAGGCCCCGCCCTCTCCCGGGCGTCAGGTCCAGGCCCCGCCCTCTCCCGGGCGTCAGGTCCAGGCCCCGCCCTCTCCCGGGCGTCAGGCCCAGGCCCAGGCCCCGCCCTCTCCCGGGCGTCAGGTCCAGGCCCCGCCCTCTCCCGGGCGTCAGGATGCCTCTGGTGACTCGCTGCATCGAGCCGCGGTTTCTCTGCAGAGGAGCCGTTCCAGAGGGAGTGTCCTCAGAGCTGGAATGTGTGACCAACAGCGCCCTGGCAGCGGTCATCAGACAGCTGGGGTGTCTGAGTAAGTACTACGAATACTACGAATACTACTACTGCTACTGTACTAATACTGCAGCGGTCATCAGACAGCTGGGGTGTCTGAGTAAGTACTACGAATACTACGAATACTACTACTACTACTACTGTACTAATACTGCTCTTATACTCATGTACCTGTGTGTACTTGTCCTGTACTTGTACTTATACTTGTGTACTTTGCGTACTCTCAGGCCGTCACGCGGAGGACGTGTTCGGGCTGCTCTTCTCTGAGGCTCACGGCGTCTCGCTCCGAATGACGTCGCTTCAGGAACGAGTCGACTCGCTCAGCGTCAAAGTCACACAACTGGACTCGACCGTGGAGGAGGGTGAGAACTAAACCAGGACTAAACCGGGACTAAACCGGGTCTGAACCAGGACTAAACCAGGACTAAACCGGGTCTGAACCAGGACTAAACCGGGACTAAACCAGGACTAAACTGGGACTAAACCGGGTCTGAACCAGGACTAAACCGGGTCTGAACCAGGACTAAACCGGGTCTGAACCAGGACTGAACCAGGACTAAACCGGGTCTGAACCAGGACTAAACCAGGACTAAACCAGGACTAAACCGGGTCTGAACCAGGACTAAACCAGGACTAAACCAGGACTAAACCAGGACTAAACCGGGTCTGAACCAGGACTAAACCAGGACTAAACCAGGACTAAACCGGGTCTGAACCAGGACTAAACCAGGACTAAACCGGGTCTGAACCAGGACTAAACCAGGACTAAACCAGGACTAAACCGGGTCTGAACCAGGACTAAACCAGGACTAAACCAGGACTTAACCAGGACTAAACCAGGACTAAACCAGGACTAAACCGGGTCTGAACCAGAACTAAACCGGGTCTGAACCAGGACTAAACCAGGACTAAACCAGGACTAAACCAGGACTAAACCGGGTCTGAACCAGGACTAAACCAGGAATAAACCGGGTCTGAACCAGGACTAAACCAGGACTAAACCAGGACTAAACCGGGTCTGAACCAGGACTAAACCAGGACTAAACCAGGACTAAACCGGGTCTGAACCAGGACTGAACCAGGACTGAACCAGGACTAAACCAGGACTTAACCAGGACTAAACCAGGACTTAACCAGGACTAAACCAGGACTGAACCAGGACTGAACCAGGACTAAACCAGGACTGAACCAGGACTAAACCAGGACTGAACCAGGACTGAACCAGGACTGAACCAGGACTAAACCAGGACTTAACCAGGACTAAACCAGGACTAAACCAGGACTAAACCAGGACTAAACCAGGACTTAACCAGGACTAAACCAGGACTGAACCGGGTCTGAACCAGGACTGAACCAGGACTGAACCAGGACTAAACCAGGACTAAACCAGGACTAAACCAGGACTAAACCAGGACTAAACCAGGACTTAACCAGGACTAAACCAGGACTGAACCGGGTCTGAACCAGGACTGAACCAGGACTGAACCAGGACTAAACCAGGACTAAACCAGGACTAAACCAGGACTAAACCAGGACTAAACCAGGACTGAACCAGGACTGAACCAGGACTAAACCAGGACTGAACCAGGACTGAACCAGGACTGAACCAGGACTGAACCAGGACTGAACCAGGACTGAACCAGGACTGAACCAGGACTAAGAGAGAGCTAAATCCGGTCTAGACTTGATGTGTTTTTCTTGGCTCTTCAGTCTCTCTTCAGGACATAAACATGAGGAAGGCGTTCAGGGGCAGTACCATTCAGGACCAGCAGGTCATGTCTCGAGCCTCAATCTTGCGCCCTCTGCTGGAGACGTACGAGCGTTGCGACCCCCCACCCCCACTGCACCTGCTCACCCCGTACAGGTGAGGTCCTGTCACTGCACCTGCAGTGGGAGAACAGAGCGAGAAACCGGTCCAATCACAGCGTCTCGTTTAAGTCACATGACTCTCAAACACAGAAGACTCTGGATCATTTAGCACCCTGAATGGGCCTGAATGGATCAATAACCCTGCCCTTGAGCAAGACACTCTCTGTACCTCATTTGCATATTGTTGTACCTCATTTATATATTGTTGTACCTCATTTGCATATTGTTGTACCTCATTTATATATTGTTGTACCTCATTTGCATATCCCCATACCTCATTTACATATTGTTTTCAGGGACGATGGTAAAGACGGAATGAAGTTCTACACAGATCCATCATATTTCTTCAGTTTGTGGAGAGAAAAAATGCTCCAGGCGACAGAGAACAAAAGGAAAGAGAAACGCCGACACAAGGTTCAAATACTACTACTTACTACTACTACTACTAGTGCTGCTACTTGTTGCTACTACTACTAGTACTACCACTACTAATACTACAGGAACAATAAAAGGTGATAAAAAGTACTTGTTCTATTTGTGCCTTTGACTGTTAAACGGTATGATCTGAGCTCAGTGCATTCTGGAAAGTGTAGTTTTTAGGTTTTTTTTGTTTGTTTTTTTCAGGAGCAGAAAAACACAGAGGAGACGTCAGGTCGAGAGGTCAAGAAGGTAACGCCCACATCCTGTGTCTTAAACGTGACCTCTGACCTCATGTTTAATGTGACCTTTGACCTCCCGTTTGATGTGACGTCTGACCTCATGTTTAATGTGACCTCTGACCCTAACCCTCTGCAGGTGTAGAGCGTGTTCATTTAAGTGTGTTGTTTGCGTGTGCAGGTGTAGAGCGTGTTCATTTAAGTGTGTTTGCGTGTGCAGGTGTAGAGCGTGTTCATTTAAGTGTGTTGTTTGCGTGTTAAGGTGTAGAGCGTGTTCATTTAAGTGTGTTGTTTGCGTGTGCAGGTGTAGAGCGTGTTCATTTAAGTGTGTTGTTTGCGTGTTAAGGTGTAGAGCGTGTTCATTTAAGTGTGTTGTTTGCGTGTGCAGGTGTAGAGCGTGTTCATTTAAGTGTGTTTGCGTGTGCAGGTGTAGAGCGTGTTCATTTAAGTGTGTTGTTTGCGTGTGCAGGTGTAGAGCGTGTTCATTTAAGTGTGTTGTTTGCGTGTTAAGGTGTAGAGCGTGTTCATTTAAGTGTGTTGTTTGCGTGTGCAGGTGTAGAGCGTGTTCATTTAAGTGTGTTGTTTGCGTGTTAAGGTGTAGAGCGTGTTCATTTAAGTGTGTTGTTTGCGTGTGCAGTAGTAGAGCGTGTTCATTTAAGTGTGTTGTTTGCGTGTGCAGGTGTAGAGCGTGTTCATTTAAGTGTGTTTGCGTGTGCAGGTGTAGAGCGTGTTCATTTAAGTGTGTTGTTTGCGTGTTCAGGTGTAGAGCGTGTTCATTTAAGTGTGTTGTTTGCGTGTGCAGGTGTAGAGCGTGTTCATTTAAGTGTGTTGTTTGCGTGTGCAGGTGTAGAGCGTGTTCATTTAAGTGTGTTGTTTGCGTGTGCAGGTGTAGAGCGTGTTCATTTAAGTGTGTTGTTTGCGTGTGCAGGTGTAGAGCGTGTTCATTTAAGTGTGTTTGCGTGTGCAGGTGTAGAGCGTGTTCATTTAAGTGTGTTGTTTGCGTGTGCAGGTGTAGAGCGTGTTCATTTAAGTGTGTTGTTTGCGTGTGCAGGTGTAGAGCATGTTCATTTAAGTGTGTTTGCGTGTGCAGGTGTAGAGCGTGTTCATTTAAGTGTGTTGTTTGCGTGTGCATGTGTAGAGCGTGTTCATTTAAGTGTGTTGTTTGCGTGTGCAGGTGCGTAAGGCTCGTAATCGTCGACAGGAGTGGAACCTGATGGCGTATGACAAAGAGCTGCGCCCTGACGCTCGCGTGTCGCCTTCGCCGTACGACTCCTCCCCTGACAGGTAACCCCACCCCCTGATCCTGGTCGGCAGCGAGGGCTCGCAACTCACAGGCAGGTCCCTGGTTGGAGTCCTGGGGCTTTCTGTGTGGAGTTTGTGTGTTCTCCCTGTGTCTGTGTGGAGTTTGCGTGTTCTCTCTGTGTCTGTGTGGAGTTTGCGTGTTCTCTCTGTGTCTGTGTGGAGTTTGCGTGTTCTCTCTGTGTCTGTGTGGAGTTTGCGTGTTCTCTGTGTCTGTGTGGAGTTTGCGTGTTCTCTCTGTGTCTGTGTGGAGTTTGCGTGTTCTCTCTGTGTCTGTGTACACAGTAGGTCAAATCCTCCAGTGAACATCTTGACAGTGACTAGACCAAGACCTGGAGATGTTCCCACTGCTCCTGGTTTAAGTCAGAGACACTGAAGCACGGGTCAAATGCAGGTTTAACCCAGATTTACTCTTAACCGAGCTGGGATCCCTAGCTTGGTCTCTCTGGTCTCTGGTCTAACCCTGGTCTTTGTGCTAGTCTCTGGTCTCTGGTCTCTGGTCTAACCCCAGTCTCTCTCTGGTCTCTCTGGTCCAGGTCGGGTTCTGGAGGATCCCTGAAGGACGTAGTCCAAACCCAGTCCTTGGACCGGGCTCTGAGGCCCAGTAACACAAACCCCGCCTCCACAAGACAACACTCTCTGGGACGCAATCAATCACAGCACCAGCAGTCAGCCCCGCCCCCTGCACCGGCCAATCAGAGTGCAGCACGGACCGCTGCCAAAGAAAAGTACAATCTGCACTTTGGTCTGATGTTACACATCTGTGTCAGATGCCCTGCCGCGCTCACATATTCGTGCTTGTATATTTCCCTCTGTGATGTATGAGGGACTCTAGACCTGCAGTTTATGTAGAACATGCAAACTGCAGATCTAAACCACGTCTACAACAGGTCTACAACAGGTCTACAACAGGTCTACAACAGGTCTACAACAGGTCTACAACAGATCTACAACAGGAGTAAAACTGGTCTAAAACAGGTCTACAACAGGAGTAAAACAGGTCTACAACAGGTCTACAACAGGACTACAACAGGTCTACAACAGATCTACAACAGGTCTACAACAGGTCTACAACAGGTCTACAACAGGAGTAAAGCAGGTCTACAACAGGAGTAAAGCAGGTCTACAACAGATCTACAACAGGTCTACAACAGGTCTACAACAGGGGTAAAACAGGTCTACAACAGGAGTAAAGCAGGTCTACAACAGATCTACAACAGGTCTACAACAGGTCTACAACAGGTCTACAACAGGAGTAAAGCAGGTCTACAACAGGAGTAAAGCAGGTCTACAACAGATCTACAACAGGTCTACAACAGGTCTACAACAGGGGTAAAACAGGTCTACAACAGGGGTAAAACAGGTCTACAACAGGAGTAAAGCAGGTCTACAACAGGAGTAAAGCAGGTCTACAGCAGGTCTACAACAGGTCTACAACAGGAGTAAAGCAGGCCTACAACAGGTCTACAACAGGTCTACAACAGGAGTAAAACTGGTCTAAAACAGTCTTAACCAGGTCTCGAAGAGGACTATTCCAGGTCTAATCTAGGACTAACGCAGGTCTAAACCGGGTCTAAAAGTGGACTAGAGTTTATATAGTGTTATAGACTTGTTGTAGATATGCCATTGCTTTCCACATATTGATGTCGATTTTCAGTTTGATTTTGATTCTGATTCTTTTTGATTTTGATTCTTTTCAGACCAAATGAAATATTTTTGTGCTGATTTCATGAACATTTACCTCAAAACATAAGCCCGTCTTTTTCTGTCAGTCCTGCTCCAAACCAAAGACCATGTGCTGTGAACCTCCTCAAGACAACTGGACATCCATCCATGTTCTTCCTCTTATCCAGGGCTGTGTCACGGGGGCAGCAGTCTAAACAGGGACTCCCAGACTTCCCTCACCCCAGACACATCCTCCAGCTCCTCTGGTGGGACCCCAAGGTGTTCCCAGGCCAGAGAGACATAGTCCCTCCAGTGTGTCCTGGGTCTTCCCCGGGGCCTCCCCCCAGTGGGACATGCCTGGAACATCTCCCCAGGGAGGCGTCAGGAGGTATCCTGAGCAGCCCAGCCACCCTGCAGAGGAAACCCATTTTGGTCGCGTGTATCTGCGATCTTGTCCTTTTGGTCATTACCCAGACCTCATGACCATAGGTGAGGTGAACGTAGATTGAAGTAAATCGAGAGCTTTGCTTTTGGACTCAGCTACTTCTTCACCACAACAGACCCATACAGCGACCACATCACTGCTACAGGTCCTGGCTCAAAGAAGCATCAGGACAACATCATCTGCAAACAACAGAGATGAGATCCTGTGGTCCCTGAACTGGACACCCTCCGGCCCCTGACTGCGCCTAGAAATTCTGTCCATAAAAACTGCTCCGGTCATACAGGCACTGGACAGCCCTTAGCAAAGGGCCCCAGACCCCATACTCCCCCAAAGGACACCATGAGGGACACGGTCGAATGCCTTCTCCAGATCCACAAAACACATGTGGACTGGTTGGGCAAACTCCCATGAGCCCTCGAGGACCCGATGGAGAGTATAGAGCTGGTCCAGTGTTCCGCGACTGGGACAAAAACCACACTGCTCTACTTGAATCCGAGGTTTGACTATTGGTCGGACTCTCCTCTCCAGTCCCTGGAATGGAGAGGAGGTCCATTCAGAGGAACTGGGGACCACCACCCTGGTCTGCCAGTCCAGAGGCACTCTCCCCAACTGCCACGCAATGCTGCAGAGACGTGTCAGCCAAGACAGCCCCACAACATCCAGAGACTTTAGGTACTCGGGACGGATCTCATCAACTTTCGGAGCCTTGCCACTGAGGAGCTTGACAACCACCTCGGTGACTGTCCGATAGTCCTCCTCCATGACCTCCCCGAACTCCTCCCAACCCCGAGTTTTTGCCTCTGTGACCGCACGAGCTGCAGCACGCTTGGCCTGATGGTACTCATCAGCTGCCTCAAGAGTCCCACAAGCCAACAAGGCTTGATAGGACTCCTTTTTCAGCCTGATGGCATCCAGTACTTCCAGTGTCCACCACCGGGTTCGGGCGTTGACGTTGCAACAGGCACCGCAGACCTTACGACCACAGCTACAAGTGGCCGCATTG
>NC_047126.1:32500-75000 GCF_009829125.3 Periophthalmus magnuspinnatus | reverse complement strand
GTTTAGTCCTGCTTTAGAACTGATGTGGTCTAGGTTTAGTCCTGCTTTAGACCTGATGTGGTCTAGGTTTAGTCCTGCTTTAGACCTGATGTGGTCCAGGTTTAGTCCTGCTTTAGAACTGATGTGGTCTAGGTTTAGTCCTGCTTTAGACCTGATGTGGTCTAGGTTTAGTCCTGCTTTAGAACTGATGTGGTCCAGGTTTAGTCCTGCTTTAGAACTGATGTGGTCTAGGTTTAGTCCTGCTTTAGACCTGATGTGGTCTAGGTTTAGTCCTGCTTTAGACCTGATGTGGTCCAGGTTTAGTCCTGCTTTAGACCTTATGTGGTCCAGGTTTAGTCCTGCTTTAGAACTGATGTGGTCTAGGTTTAGTCCTGCTTTAGACCTGATGTGGTCCAGGTTTAGTCCTGCTTTAGACCTGATGTGGTCTAGGTTTAGTCCTGCTTTAGACCTGATGTGGTCCAGGTTTAGTACTGCTTTAGACCTGATGTGGTCTAGGTTTAGTCCTGCTTTAGACCTGATGTGGTCCAGGTTTAGTCCTGCTTTAGACCTGATGTGGTCTAGGTTTAGTCCTGCTTTAGACCTGATGTGGTCCAGGTTTAGTCCTGCTTTAGACCTGATGTGGTCCAGGTTTAATTCTTCGGGTGTCATGGGTGTGTGATCTTAGGTGGATCAGTAGTTTGCTGATGTAAACAGTCCTGGACCAATTTGTGGAGCAGTACACGGCGGAGTACACGGCGATCTCAGACTCTCTGTGACTGGGGCCCCTGGTGGTTTGAGTCAAAGACTGAGCCTTTGAGATGGGGGCCAAATCTTAGTCCCGGCCCGTCTCCAGTCCTGACCTGGGCCCGTCTCCGGTCCTGACCTGGTCTTTCTGTTACAGGTTTTGAGAAGCCGTCTGCGATCCAACAGAGAGCCATCAAACAGATCATTAAAGGCCGAGACGTCATCGCTCAGTAAGAACAGCGTCCCCTACAGCCCCACCAAAAAACTACAGCCTACAGCACACACCGGGAGGGCATCTGACACACACACCACACTGGGAGGGGCATCTGACACACACACACCACACTGGGAGGGCATCTGACACACACCACACTGGGAGGGCATCTGACACACACCACACTGGGAGGGCATCTGACACACACCACACTGGGAGGGCATCTGACACACACCACACCGGGAGGGCATCTGACACACACACACACTACACCGGGAGGGCATCTGACATACCTGTGTGTTTCAGGTCTCAGTCTGGAACTGGAAAAACTGCCACCTTCTGTATCTCCGTCCTCCAGTGTCTTGACATCCAGGTGAGTCTGAGGATCTCAACTGACCTACAGGGGGTCTAGAGGGGCCTACAGGGGGTCTAGAGGGGCCTACAGGGGGTCTAGAGGGGCCTACAGGGGGTCTAGAGGGGCCTACAGGGGGTCTAGAGGGGCCTACAGGGGGTCTAGAGGGGCCTACAGGGGGTCTAGAGGGGCCTACAGGGGGTCTAGAGGGGCCTACAGGGGGTCTAGAGGGGCCTACAGGAGGTCTAAAGGGGCCTACAGGAGGTCTAAAGGGGCCTACAGGAGGTCTGAGGGTCTCTGGTCTGTGTTTTTTTTATCTCTGGTCTGTCGTTAATCTCTGGTCTGTTGTTAATCTCTGGTCTGTTGTTAATCTCTGGTCTGTTGTTAATCTCTGGTCTGTTTTTTTTATTTCTGGTCTGTCGTTAATCTCTGGTCTGTCGTTAATCTCTGGTCTGTTTTTTTTTTATCTCTGGTCTGTCGTTAATCTCTGGTCTGTTTTTTTATCTCTGGTCTGTTGTTAATCTCTGGTCTGTTGTTAATCTCTGGTCTGTTTTTTTTATTTCTGGTCTGTCGTTAATCTCTGGTCTGTTTTTTTAATCTCTGGTCTGTTGTTAATCTCTGGTCTGTTTTTTTAATTTCTGGTCTGTCGTTAATCTCTGGTCTGTTTTTTTAATCTCTGGTCTGTCGTTAATCTCTGGTCTGTTTTTTTAATCTCTGGTCTGTCGTTAATCTCTGGTCTGTGTTTTTTTCATCTCTGGTCTGTCGTTAATCTCTGGTCTGGTTTTTTAATCTCTGGTCTGTTTTGTTAATCTCTGGTCTGTTGTTAATCTCTGGTCTGGTTTTTTTTATTTCTGGTCTGTTTTTTTAATCTCTGGTCTGTCGTTAATCTCTGGTCTGTTTTTTTATCTCTGGTCTGTTTTTTTTATCTCTGGTCTGTTTTTTTTATCTCTGGTCTGTTTTTTTATCTCTGGTCTGTTTTTTTTTATCTCTGGTCTGTTTTTTTTATCTCTGGTCTGTTGTTAATCTCTGGTCTGTTTTTTTAATTTCTGGTCTGTCGTTAATCTCTGGTCTGTTTTTTTAATCTCTGGTCTGTCGTTAATCTCTGGTCTGTTTTTTTAATCTCTGGTCTGTGTTTTTAATCTCTGGTCTGTCGTTAATCTCTGATCTGTTTTTTTAATCTCTGGTCTGTGTTTTTAATCTCTGGTTGGTGTTGTTCCAGGTGAGGGAGACTCAGGCTCTGATCATGGGTCCTACTCGGGAGCTGGCTGGGCAGATTCAGAAGGTTCTGTTGGCTCTGGGCGACTACATGAACGTGCAGTGCCACGCCTGCATCGGGGGCACCAATGTGGGCGAGGACATTCGCAAACTGGACTACGGCCAGCACGTGGTCGCCGGCACGCCCGGGAGAGTGTTCGGTGAGAGAGAGTGTGTGTGAGAATGGGCGTTGTTCCATCGACTCTGGCTTCAATTCACTTCATGTAAAGAGCGTGGCCACTCTCTTAAAACGTTGGTATTAACCCACTCTACGTGATCGTGGGTTTTCTATTTCAGTTTTCTCCCCAAATCAAGATGTGAACTTAATAACAGGGAAAGGGGCGTTACCTTCAACAACCTCGCTCCTGATTGGCTCTTTGGGTACTATGATACTCATTGTCAATTTCAAATATGAAGCAGCTCCAGCCGCTGTAACTGTTCTAGCCCCGATGAGCTTTACTAGACTGAAGCCGAACGCTGTGGGTGACGCCACACTCCCTTTTACTGTGTGTGTGGACATGTTTGTTTCACTCGTGTGTTTGTCTCTTGTTTCACTCGTGTGTTTGTCTCTTGTTTCACTCGTGTGTTTGTCTCTTGTTTCACTCGTGTGTTTGTCTTGTTTCACTCGTGTGTTTGTCTCTTGTTTGTTTCACTCGTGTGTTTGTCTCTTGTTTGTTTCACTCGTGTGTTTGTCTTGTTTCACTCGTGTGTTTGTCTCTTGTTTGTTTCACTCGTGTGTTTGTCTCTTGTTTGTTTCACTCGTGTGTTTGTCTCTTGTTTGTTTCACTCGTGTGTTTGTCTCTTGTTTGTTTCACTCGTGTGTTTGTCTCTTGTTTGTTTCACTCGTGTGTTTGTCTCTTGTTTGTTTCACTCGTGTGTTTGTCTCTTGTTTGTTTCACTCGTGTGTTTGTCTCTTGTTTGTTTCACTCGTGTGTTTGTCTCTTGTTTGTTTCACTCGTGTGTGTGTCTCTTGTTTGTTTCACTCGTGTGTTTGTCTCTTGTTTGTTTCACTCGTGTGTGTTTCTCTTGTTTGTTTCACTCGTGTGTTTGTCTCTTGTTTGTTTCACTCGTGTGTTTGTCTCTTGTTTGTTTCACTCGTGTGTTTTTTTTGTTTCTTTTGTTTTCTCCTCAGACATGATCCGGCGCCGCAGCCTCAGGACCAGAGCCATAAAGATGTTGGTCCTGGACGAAGCCGATGAGATGCTCAACAAAGGTACTGACCTGTAACCACGGTAACACTAACAAAACAAATGTACTGACCTGTAACCACGGTAACGGCTCACTGATGACTGGAGCTCTAAGTTAACGTTAAAACAAATACTTGAATCTGACTGGAAGCATCACAACAGCAGAACAAACACAAGCATCTTTACCTCCACAAATGCACAAGTGCTTCCATCTTTCCTCTCTTCTCTCCCTCTGCTCCTCTTTCTCCTCTCACCTCCTCCTCTCTTTCTGTAGGCTTTAAAGAGCAGATCTATGATGTGTACCGGTACCTTCCTCCTGCGACTCAGGTGGTTCTGATCAGCGCCACTCTGCCCCACGAGATCCTGGAGATGACCAACAAGTTTATGACCGACCCCATCCGCATCCTGGTCAAACGGTGAGATTTAATACGAGGCTCATTCAATAAATAAGGTGAATTTTTCAGTATAAGGACTTTTAATACATTTACAGCTTACTTTTTTTTTAACTTGTTTTTCACATGGATTTAATTTCTTTTGCAGATTAAAAAAAACTTTGAGAGTTTTGGCGATTAACAAAGATGGCCGACCAAGAAGCTCCAGGATGAACAGTGGTCATTTATCAAGTTTTTGGTTGGTGAAGGTGCAAACCTGTTGAAATTCATAGGAGTCACTGTGTCTGGTTCACCTCAGGAGACGTCACTTCTGTAGCCTCCCTCCCATCATCCTCGACGCTGCTCCGTCTTTAAACACTTTAGCCACTTGTAGACATTTTTTTGGCTGAAACATGTGGCACCAGACACAGTGACTCCTGTGAATTTCAACGGGTTTGCACCTTCAGCAACACAAAAACTTGATAAATGACCGCTGTTCAATCCTGCAGCTTCTTGGTCGTCCATCTTTGTTAATCGCCAAAACTTTCAAAGGTTTTTTTAATCTGCAAAAGAAATTAAATCCATGTGAAAAACAAGAAAAACAAACAAAAAAAGTAAGATTCTAACTGTATTAGAAGTCCTTAAACCGAAAAATTCATCTTATTTATTCAATGACCCTCGTACAACTACAGAGAGGAGGAGGGGGGGGGGAGAGGAGGAGGAGGAGAGGGAGGGAGGGAGAGAGAGGAGGAAGGGAGGAAGAGGAGGAGAGGGAGAGGAGGGGAGGGAGGGAGAGGAGGAGAGGGAGAGAGGAGGAGAGGGAGAGAGGAGGGAGGGAGGGAGGAGGGGAGGGAGGGAGAGGAGGAGGAGAGGGAGAGGAGGAGGAGAGGGAGAGGAGGAAGGGAGGGAGGGAGGAAGAGGAGGAGAGGGAGAGAGGAGGAGAGGGAGAGAGGAGGGGAGGGAGGGAGGGAGGAGGGGAGGGAGGGAGAGGAGGGGAGGGAGGGAGAGGAGGAGAGTGACCGACCCCATGCTCAGGGTCAAATGGTGAGATTTAATATAACTACAGACGAGAGAGGGAGAGATGAACGAGATGGTCAGACGATGTTTAAAGCACAGAAGGACGTATCACCTGTCTGACCTCTGACCTCTCCCACAGTGATGAGTTGACTCTGGTTTGACCCTGCTTGACCTCTGACCTCTGACCTCTCCCACAGTGATGAGTTGACTCTGGAGGGCATTAAGCAGTTCTTCGTGGCCGTGGAGAGAGAGGAGTGGAAGTTTGACACTCTGTGTGACCTGTACGACACACTGACCATCACACAGGCCGTCATCTTCTGCAACACCAAGAGAAAGGTACGAATATGACCCGACTGTGACCTGTACGACCTGAGCGCGACCCGACTGTGACCTTCAAACGGGACGTCTCGGAGCGGCTCCACTCTGGAGGCGACAAGTGTGGCGTGAAAGGGGCCGACCTCCGCAGTCCGCTGTGACGGTGAAAGAACCTTTAATGGGGCAAAAAAGTATATTTGTAAAACGACAAAAAACGTTGTCGGTGTAAAAAGAACCAAACATGCTCATGTTAAGGTGGACTTTTCTGTTTACAGTCTGTGTTTAAGGTGGACTTTTCTGTTTACGTCTGTGTTTAAGGTGGACTTTTCTGTTTACGTCTGTGTTTAAGGTGGACTTTTCTGTTTACAGTCTGTGTTTAAGGTGGACTTTTCTGTTTACAGTCTGTGTTTAAGGTGGACTTTTCTGTTTACAGTCTGTGTTTAAGGTGGACTTTTCTGTTTACAGTCTGTGTTTAAGGTGGACTTTTCTGTTTACAGTCTGTGTTTAAGGTGGACTTTTCTGTTTACGTCTGTGTTTAAGGTGGACTTTTCTGTTTACAGTCTGTGTTTAAGGTGGACTTTTCTGTTTACAGTCTGTGTTTAAGGTGGACTTTTCTGTTTACGTCTGTGTTTAAGGTGGACTTTTCTGTTTATGTCTGTGTTTAAGGTGGACTTTTCAGTTTACAGTCTGTTTAAGGTGGACTGATTTTGTGTGTGTTTAAGGTGGACTGCTTTTGTGTGTGTGTGCTTAAGGTGGACTGATTTTGTGTGTGTGTGTTTAAGGTGGACTGGCTGACAGAGAAGATGCGTGAGGCGAACTTCACAGTGTCGTCAATGCACGGAGACATGCCCCAGAAGGAGAGAGAGTCCATCATGAAGGAGTTCAGATCTGGAGCCAGGTACAGACTGATTATACTGATTATAAATGTTGTACTTTGTGTTCTTTTCCCATGTGTCTTGTCTGTGTAACTCCCGTCTCTCTCACTTGTTCAGATTTAGCTCAACATCTTTATAAACAGATTCAGGAAAGGTTCATTTTTGTCAATGGGACTTTTTTGGTATTTATAGTTTTTGACAGGCCTGAGCTCTGCACTGTATCTGAATGTTCTACATTTGTGTTTCCTGTTTGTTTACCTGTTTGTTTACCTGGTTTACCTGTTTGTGTTCCAGTCGAGTTCTGATCTCCACAGATGTTTGGGCTCGAGGTCTCGACGTTCCTCAAGTTTCACTGATCATAAACTATGACCTCCCGAACAACAGAGAGCTGTACATACACAGGTACTACTACAAATACTGCAAAAACTACTACTGTAAATACACCTCATACACATGCATGTGAACACTCGCCCTCACACACACATGCATGTGAACACTCGCCCTCACACACACATGTGAACACTCGCCCTCACACACACATGTGAACACTCGCCCTCACACATGCATGTGAACACTCGCCCTCACACACATGCATGTGAACACTCGCCCTCACACACACATGCATGTGAACACTCGCCCTCACACACACATGCATGTGAACACTCGCCCTCACACACACATGCACGTGAACACTCGCCCTCACACACGCATGTGAACACTCGCCCTCACACACATGCATGTGAACACTCGCCCTCACACACATGCATGTGAACACTCGCCCTCACACACACATGCATGTGAACACTCGCCCTCACACACATGCACGTGAACACTCGCCCTCACACACATGCACGTGAACACTCGCCCTCACACACATGCACGTGAACACTCGCCCTCACACACATGCACGTGAACACTCGCCCTCACACACACATGCACGTGAACACTCGCCCTCACACACACATGCACGTGAACACTCGCCCTCACACACACATGCACGTGAACACTCGCCCTCACACACACATGCACGTGAACACTCGCCCTCACACACACATGCACGTGAACACTCGCCCTCACACACACATGCACGTGAACACTCGCCCTCACACACACATGCACGTGAACACTCGCCCTCACACACACATGCACGTGAACACTCGCCCTCACACACACATGCACGTGAACACTCGCCCTCACACACATGCACGTGAACACTCGCCCTCACACACATGCACGTGAACACTCGCCCTCACACACATGCACGTGAACACTCGCCCTCACACACACATGTGAACACTCGCCCTCACACACACATGTGAACACTCGCCCTCACACACACATGCATGTGAACACTCGCCCTCACACACACATGCATGTGAACACTCGCCCTCACACACACATGCATGTGAACACTCGCCCTCACACACACATGCACGTGAACTAGAGGTAAGATCTTGAGTCCGAGCCCGACCCGACCCGAATTTCGGGCCGGGTCGGGCCTAAAATGTCAATCATTACGTTCGGGTCGGGCTTCTCTCTAGCTGACTTTTTTAAAATAAATATGTGTTTATAAAAATGTATACTAAAACGATGTGTGGATACTAAACTTAGGAATACTTGTTATAAAAAAAATTATTTGGATAAAACAGAGAAGGCGCTGTAAGGTAATTCTATTTAACTACTAAACAGGAGCCGCAGAGCCAGAGCACACTCTGCGCACGTGAACGCCCCCTCTTCACCTCCGCAAGTCCACATCTATTTAGACCTGGTGTCCCTGATATGGAGCAGCAAGAAGTAAAGGATAAACTAAAGACAGGGGAACTGAAAAGGCAAACACGCACCGGCAAGAGTGAGGTGTGGAAATGCTTCAAATTGATTGTAGAAAATGCTACAGAAACTTGCGTTGGCTTCGCTGAATGTGGTAAATGTGGCGCTTTGCTTCATACGAGAGCAAAAAGACTGGCACCTCGACGCTGAGCAGGCATTTAAACAGCTGTACTGGCAAAAGTGATGATCAAACATCTATATTATCATTTGTCCCACAGACCGCACGTCTTCGCGCTAAGCAGGTCATCACAGACAAGTGCGTGGACTTTTGCTGTCAGGACCTTAGACCATTTTCAGTAGTTAGTGGCGAAGGTTTTTTATTACTAGGCTTATTTTTACGCATGTTTAACTTTGTTTGGTTCTTTATTTTTTTTATTTATCCTCACAAATAAAATATGAAATTTCAGGTTTGCTTCGGGCTCGGGCCTGCAAATCAAGTTAATTGGTCGGGCTCAGGCTGGGTCGGGCTTTAATACCGGGCTGGATTTTTTAGGCCCGATCTTACCTCTAACGTGAACACTCGCCCTCACACACACGTGAACACTCGCCCTCACACACACATGCATGTGAACACTCTAAAATATTCTACTATACGTCTTTTTTGTGACCCTCACTGTTTAAAAATGAATAAAATGATACAAAATCCCCCAAAAACTGTAGAGTTTATATCAGTTTAACATCTGTGACAGACGACCGCTACTACTACAACCACTACTACTACTACTACTACTACAACCACTACTACTACTACTACAACCACCACTACTACCACTGAGATCAGAATGAATGTCACAGGGACACTGACCCCGCCCATTTCTCCATTCTCTCTCAGGATTGGTCGGTCTGGGCGATACGGCAGAAAAGGTGTGGCCATAAACTTTGTCAAAAATGACGACATCAGAATCCTGAGAGACATCGAGCAGTACTACAGTACTCAGATCGACGAGATGCCCATGAACGGTACGTACAAGTACTGCTAAAAGTACTGCTACAAATACAACTGTTACTACCTGTGTACTGATCTTTGAACTGTGTAAATGGTTTAACACATTTCTCTTTTACAGTGGCTGACCTGATCTAACCTCAGTGGGCGGAGTCTGTGCGGTGTCACCTCTCTGTGGGCGGAGTCTGTGCGGCATCACCTCTCTGTGGGCGGAGTCATTGTGGAATTATATTTTTCAATGTGTTTGTTTTTATTTCTTTTAGACTTTTATTTGAACAGAAGTGTTTTTGTAAATAAAGCCTCAGTTTGAAGCACAGTGTCTCATTTTGATGATGTCATAATTCTATAGTCACATGAGCAGACGCTTATATGAGGGTATAATAAAACTGACCCTGCAGGGTCTGTGTGTGTGTGTGTGTGTGTGTGTGTGCGCGCGTGTTTGTGTGAGAGACTTTCTGGGCTGTTTCCAGATCAAATCTGAGTCATTTGTTTTTTCAGCAGCTCCAGGTCTCATATCTGCAGTAATCGTCCTGTAATACAAATATCTTTCAGTCGTCAGGTTCAGAAAGTCCTCTGCTGAACTAAACATGCTCAGAAAAGTGAATTTACTTTTAAAAAATAAATTCTCTGTTCCTTTTGTCGTATTATAACCTCATTTGAGTGTTGTTTATTGTGGAGTTTTTATCCATTTATATTTCAGATTATGTCCTTCAGAGTAAACGGGTCTCTGTTCACTGTCAGTGACGGACTGTCAGTTTGTCTCTTCTGTCGCAGTGATGGACGTGTGACGCGCCGCAGCTCTCACTCCACTGTCTGACACAGCTGGCGAGCGTTTGGTCATATTTGAAGATGTGACCAGTGGCTGATGATGGATGTTCTCTGGATAAAGTTGTGGCACAGTGTTACCACAGCGCAGTGGTAACGGCAGCTGGTTTAAACGGGGTGCAGGGTAAAGAAAAGGCACCTAAGGCCTTATTCATTCACTGTTGTACATCTTAGTTTACTGACTCAAGGGGTCTCAACGCTTATGGAGTGCAAGGTGTTTTTTTGCCAGTTTGAACACCCTCGCTGCCCTTCTCCAGATCCCTGAAGCGCTTCAAGTACTGGAAACATGCATATAAGTGTATGTATATTAGTATATATGGATGACATATGCAAACAGCGTCTTCCTCACGTTTCTCTCCCTTGAACCTCTGCACTTTCAGACACGGGAAAGTTTCCACAAACAGCTTCTCCAACTTCACACAGATCAGTGTGTGATCCCCCCCAACTTAAAACAAAACAATGTTACGCACGGGACTGTTGAGCTGTTACTCTCCCTGTATCACTTTTTCTGTGTCACTCTCCCTGTGTCACTCTCTCTGTGTCACTCTCTGTCACTCTCTCTGTATCACTCTGTGTCACTCTCTGTATCACTCTGTGTCACTCTCTCTGTATCACTCTCTGTGTCACTGTCTCTGTCACTCTCTATCACTCTGTGTCACTCTATCACTCTGTCACTCTCTCTATCACTCTGTGTCTCTCTCTGTATTACTCTCTGTGTCTCTGTCACTGTCTCTGTGTCACTCTCTCCGTATCACTCTGTGTCACTCTCTGTATCACTGTCTGTCACTGTCTCTGTCACTCTCTGTGTCACTCTCTCTGTATCACTCTCTGTGTCACTGTCTCTGTCGCTGTATCACTGTATCACTCTGTGTCACTCTCCCTGTGTCACTCTCTCTGTGTCACTCTCTGTCACTCTCTCTGTATCACTCTGTGTCACTCTCTCTGTATCACTCTCTGTGTCACTCTCTCTGTATCACTCTCTGTGTCTCTGTCACTGTCTCTGTGTCACTCTGTGTCACTCTCTGTGTCACTGTCTCTGTCACTCTCTGTATCACTCTGTGTCACTCTCTCTGTATCACTCTCTGTGTCACTCTCTCTGTATCACTCTCTGTGTCACTGTCTCTGTCACTCTCTATCACTCTGTGTCACTCTATCACTCTGTGTCTCTCTCTCTGTATTACTCTCTGTGTCTCTGTCACTGTCACTCTCTCCGTATCACTCTCTGTGTCACTCTCTCTGTATCACTGTCTGTCACTGTCTCTGTCACTCTCTGTATCACTCTCTGTGTCACTGTCTCTGTCACTCTCTCTGTGTCACTCTCTCTGTATCACTCTCTGTGTCACTGTCTCTGTCACTGTCTCTGTCACTCTCTCTGTGTCACTCTCTCTGTATCACTCTCTGTGTCACTGTCTGTCGCTGTCTCTGTCACTCTCTGTATCACTCTCTGTCACTCTGTGTCACTGTCTCTCTCTGTATCACTCTCTGTGACACTCTGTATCACTCTCTGTGTCTCTGTCACTGTCTCTGTGTCACTCTCTCTGTATCACTCTCTGTGTCACTCTCTCTGTGTCACTGTCTCTGTCACTCTCTCTCTGTCACTCTCTGTATCACTCTGTGTGTCACTCTCTCTGTATCACTCTCTGTGTCACTCTCTCTGTGTCACTGTCTCTGTCACTCTCTGTATCACTCTCTGTGTCACTCTCTCTGTGTCACTGTCTCTGTCACTCTCTGTATCACTCTGTGTGTCACTCTCTCTGTGTCACTCTGTGTCACTGTCTCTGTATCACTCTATGTATCACTCTCTGTGTCACACTCTCTGTGTCACTCTCTCTACACTATGATCTGTTCCAGTCGTCCAAGGTCGGGGCATCCGCCTTGAAACATGTTTTATTGATGTTGCTGCTGAACTCGACAAACATTTCAGTGCTTTGTCCACAGAATATAAAAGTCCAAACAATCATTCGCCCTGATTTAAAGACAAAATTAAATATTGCTCTCAACTCTGATGAAATATTTATTACAAGTGCTGTATCATGTGTGTTTTGTATTGTTCATAAAATAGTGTGGTTACTCTCTGTGTAAGAGACATTTATTTTGTAGAGACAGGGTGTGGTGTGTTTCACTCTCTCTGATGGCACTTGCACTGTTTGGCTGTGCCCTACACAAAGTTGTATTAGCATAAATGTGCCAAGCAGAGGCTAAATACTCGACCTGGGCAAGTCTCATTTTTCCCAGTTATGACGAGTTCTGCCAAAAATGTGAGAGTGTGAGTGTGTGTATGTGAATGTGCGAGAGTGCGTGTGCGAGGGTGTGAGCGTGTATGTGCGAGAGTGTGAGTGTGTATTGTGCGAGAGTGTGTGTGAATGTGAATGTGCGAGAGTGTGTGTGCGAGAGTGTGAGTGTGTGCGTGTTAGCGTGTGTGTGTGCGAGAGAGAGCATGTGTGTGCAAGAGTGTGAGCGTGTGTGTGCAAAAGTGTGAGCGTGTGTGTACGAGAGTGTGTGTGTGCGGGTGTGATGGCGTGTGTGTGCAAGTGTGAGCGTGTGTGTGCAAAAGTGTGAGCGTGTGAGTGTGATCCTCTGTGAGTGTGATCCTCTGTGAGTGTGATTCTCTGAGTGTGATCCTCTGTGATTCTCGTGTCTGGTGAGTGACGGCTCCTTTGATTTGAAGAGTTTGTGGTTAATCCAGTGCAGTAAACTCTTAAAATATGAACACGCGGAAATAGTACAAACACGCAGTAATCGTACAAATACTATTAGTACAAATACACAATAATACTTCTGGAGTCCGCTGAAGGCGCGCGTAGGCGGGTTCAGAGATTAAATAATTTGTGTAAGACCTTTGAATTTGAGTTTGATCCAATCAGAGGCTTTTATTGTGAAAGGGCCCGCCGGAAGTGTGCGAGGCCTGTGCGTGCTGACGTCACAGTGAAAACAGCGTCGCGAGGATGAGGTGAGTGCGTCAGACCGCTCCGTTATGTTTATATTTTATGTCTTTTAGAAACATTTAAAACTCATCAAAGGCAGAGAAGAAGCGCGTGACACGAGGCGCGTGCTGCCCCTGTGCGCGTGCTGCCCCTGTGCGCGTGCACCAGGCCTGCATCCTCCACGGTGCGCGCTCCCGCTCCTCAGGCTCGTCTCCTGTGACGCGCCCGTGATGTTTACGTCATTTTAAAATGTTTTAACCGTGTTTTTAAAAGATGTAACGGAGTGTTCTGATTGGCTGAGCCGCGTTTCCGGTCTGTGGAGGATGGGAGGGCATCTGACACACAGATACAACCAGGCTTTTTATTAGTTTCTTGTATTTATTGAACCTGTTTCCAGGGAAGACCCACAATGGCAGAGTGGTTAGCTCTTTATTCAGACTCTTCTTGACCTCTGTCCTCAGGTCTATGGTCCTGGTTCTGTACTTGGTCCTGGTTCAGTCCTGGTTCTGTACTTGGTCCTGGTTCAGTCCTGGTTCTGTACTTGGTCCTGGTTTGTAGACCCGGTCCAGTAGCAGAGTGGTTAGCTCTTTATTCAGACTCTTCTTGACCTCTGTCCTCAGGTCTATGGTCCTGGTTCTGTACTTGGTCCTGGTTCAGTGCTGGTCTACGTCCTGGTCTCAGTCCGTAGACCCGGTCCAGGATCTGGCCCATCGCTGGTCAGACTTCGGGATCCGTTTGTTCCGGTCGGCGGCATCTCACTCGGATCAGAACCTGCTCCTGAGTCCCAACGGAGCCGGACTCAGTCTGAGCTCGGTCCTGGAGCGCAGCGCGGGGAGCGGCAGGGAGCAGCTGGAGCGGGCCCTGGGACTGCAGGGCCTGCAGGCCGCAGGTACTACAAGTGTACATGTGTGTACTGTGTAGGGATGGGATGATATACGATATCGTTAATCTGCGATTATCGTTTGTGTCATTTTTTAATAATCGTGATCATTGCACTCGATTATAATCGCCTTTATGGCTCCAGACGGCCTCATGTTTTCAGTTTCAATACGGTGCTTAGATGTTAGTTCTGGTGTTTGTCCACAAGGGGGCGCTCTGTCAAAGCAATGACACTTCTGTGAGTATTCTGATTTGGGGACGGTTCTTCACCTCAGTCACATCGTGGCTCGTGGGCAGTGGATCTGGATCCAGATGATTCCACACATTTATATCCTCCACTCAAGAAGGTGAAGTCTGATGTGTGGAATTATTATGGATTTGAAAAACAAGAGCAACAAGATGAGCCACCGATCAGAGTCTGAAGGAAAAAAGATACGGCTCCGAGGAGAAACACCAGCAACTTACACAAATTTACACAAACTTACACACACATTCCGGGTGGCAGTCGAAGGCGGGGACCTCGACGACCGGATCTCCGGACATGGAGACTAGCTCTGGGGACGTGGAACGTCACCTCGCTGGGGGGGAAGGAGCCTGAGCTTGTGCGGGAGGTTGAGCGTTACCGGCTAGATATAGTCGGCCTCACCTCCACGCACAGCTTGGGCTCTGGAACCCAACTTCTTGAGAGGGGTTGGACTCTCCATTTCTCTGGCGTTGCCCGCGGGGAGCGGCGGCGAGCTGGTGTGGGCTTGCTCATTGCCCCACAGCTCAGCCGCTGCGTGTTGGGGTTCACTCCGGTGAACGAGAGGGTCGCGTCCCTGCGCCTTCGGGTCGGGGACAGGTCTCTCACTGTTGTGTCGGCCTACGGGCCAAACAGCAGTGCAGAGTACCCGGCCTTCTTGGAGTCCCTGGGAGGGGTACTAGACAGTGCACCAACCGGGGACTCCGTTGTTCTCCTGGGGGACTTCAACGCCCATGTGGGTAACGACAGTGACACTTGGAGGGGCGTGATTGGGAGGAACGGCCTCCCCGATCTGAACCCGAGCGGTGTTTTGTTATTGGACTTCTGTGCTAGTCACAGTTTGTCCATAACGAACACCATGTTCGAGCACAAGGGTGTCCATCGGTGCACGTGGCACCAGGACACTCTAGGTCGGAGGTCGATGATCGACTTTGTTGTCGTGTCATCTGACCTCCGACCGCGTGTCTTGGACACTCGGGTGAAGAGAGGGGCTGAGCTGTCAACCGATCACCACCTGGTGGTGAGTTGGATCCGCTGGCGGAGGAGGAAGCCGGACAGACCTGGCAGGCCCAAGCGCATTGTGAGGGTCTGCTGGGAACGTCTGGCGGAGCCCTCTGTCAGGGGGGTCTTCAACTCCCACCTCCGGGAGAGCTTCTCCCTGATCCCGGGGGAGGTTGGAGACATGGACTCCGAGTGGGCCATGTTCTCCACCTCTATTGTCGATACGGCTGCTCGTAGCTGTGGTCGTAAGGTCTGTGGTGCTTGTCGCGGCGGCAATCCCCGAACCCGGTGGTGGACACCGGAAGTAAGGGATGCCGTCAAGCTGAAGAAGGAGTCCTATCGAGCCTTGTTGGCTCGTGGGACTCCTGAGGCAGCTGATGAGTACCGGCGGGCCAAGCGTGCCGCGGCTCAGGCAGTCACAGAGGCAAAAACTCGGGGTTGGGAGGAGTTCGGGGAGGCCATGGAGGAGGACTATCGGACGGCCTCAAAGAGATTCTGGCAAACCGTCCGACGCCTCAGGAGGGGAAAGCAGTGCTTCACCAACACTGTTTACAGTGCGGGTGGAGAGCTGCTGACTTCGACTGGGGATGTTGTCGGGCGGTGGAAGGAATACTTGAGGATCTCCTCAATCCCACTGTCACGTCTTCCGAGGAGGAAGCAGAAACTGGGGTCCCAGAGGCGGACTCGTCCATCACCCTGGCTGAAGTCACTGAGGTGATTGGCAAGCTCCTCGGTGGTAAGGCTCCGGGGGTGGACGAGATCCGTCCTGAGTACCTCAAGTCTCTGGATGTTGTGGGGCTGTCTTGGCTGACACGTCTCTGCAACATCGCGTGGCGGTTGGGGACAGTACCTGTGGAATGGCAGACCGGGGTGGTGGTCCCTCTGTATAAGAAGGGGGACCGGAGGGTGTGTTCCAATTACAGGGGAATCACACTCCTCAGCCTTCCCGGTAAGGTCTATTCCAGGGTACTGGAGAGGAGAATCCGACCGATAGTCGAACCTCGGATTCAGGAGGAGCAGTGTGGTTTTCGTCCTGGTCGTGGAACACTGGACCAGCTCTATACTCTCCATCGGGTCCTCGAGGGCTCATGGGAGTATGCCCAACCAGTCCACATGTGTTTTGTGGATCTGGAGAAGGCATTCGACCGTGTCCCTCGTGGTGTCCTTTGGGGGGTGCTCTGGGAGTATGGGGTCCGGGGCTCTTTGCTAAGGGCTGTCCGGTCCCTGTATGACCGGAGCAGGAGCTGTGTTCATTGCCGGCAGTAAGTCAGACCTGTTCCCGGTGCATGTTGGACTCCGCCAGGGCTGCCCTTTGTCACCGGTTCTGTTCATTATATTTATGGACAGAATATCTAGGCACAGCCAGGGGCCGGAGGGGGCCTGGTTTGGGAACCACAGGATTTCATCTCTGCTGTTTGCAGATGATGTTGTCCTGATGGCTTCTTCGAGCCAGGACCTGCAGCACTGGGGCGGTTTGCAGCCGAGTGTGAAGCGGCTGGGATGAGAATCAGCTCCTTCAAATCCGAGGCCATGGTTCTCGACCGGAAAAAGGTGGTTTGCTCTCTCCGGGTGGGTGGTGAGTCTCTGCCCCAAGTGGAGGAGTTCAAGTATCTCGGGGTCTTGTTCACGAGTGAGGGAAGGATGGAACGAGAGATTGACAGGCGGATCGGTGCAGCGTCTGCAGTGATGCGGTCGCTGTATCGGTCCGTTGTGGTAAAGAAGGAGCTGAGCCGGAAGGCGAAGCTCTCGATTTACCGGTCAATCTACGTTCCTGCCCTCACCTATGGTCATGAGCTCTGGGTCATGACCGAAAGGACAAGATCGCGGATACAAGCGGCTGAAATGGGCTTCCTCCGCAGAGTGGCCGGGCGCACCCTTAGGGATAGGGTGAGGAGCGCGGTCACACGGGAGGAGCTCGGAGTAGAGCCGCTGCTCCTACACGTTGAGAGGAACCAGCTGAGGTGGCTCGGGCATCTGCTCAGGATGCCTCCTGGACGCCTCCCTAGGGAGGTGTTCTGGGCATGTCCCACCGGGAGGAGGCCCCGGGGAAGACCCAGGACACGCTGGAGGGACTATGTCTCTCGGCTGGCCTGGGAACGCCTTGGGGTCCCACCGGAGGAGCTGGAGGACGTGTCCGGTGTGAGGGAAGTCTGGGAGTCCCTGCTTAGACTGCTGCCCCCGCGACCCGGCCCCGGATAAAGCGGAAGAAGATGGATGGATGGATGGATACACACACATTTACGACACAAACAACTGCATCGTTTGACAAACTTGAGCTGAAAATATCCACCGTAAGTAACTCACCATGTGAAATAAACTATTGAATATAGTTTGTGTTAGTTTGGATTTGTATGACTCTGTGTTTGCTAGGTTAGCGCTAGCTAAACAGCATTTTGCACAGCTGATTGTACAGTTTGCTGCAGCGGCTCATGGTTTTACATCATGAATGAATCTGAACCTATAACCTCCAAATGTGAGGACATTATACTGACTTGGTTTAATAATTATCATGACAATATCGTTAATCGCGATAATAGTGAGTCTAAATTTTAGCATAATTTCGTAGACCTGTTTTAGACCTGGTCTGGTTCTTTTGTAGACCTGTTTTAGACCTGGTCTGGTTCTTTTGTAGACCTGTTTTAGACCTGGTCTGGTTCTTTTTTAGACCTGTTTTAGACCTGGTCTGGTTCTTTTTTAGACCTGTTTTAGACCTGGTCTGGTTCTCTTGTAGACCTGTTTTAGACCTGGTCTGGTTCTTTTGTAGACCTGTTTTAGACCTGGTCTGGTTCTTTTGTAGACCTGGTCTCTAGACTTCGAGCAGCAATGGCCGGTGGCAGTCTTGGGGGTGTGGCCTGGTTCGTGGCGCAGGGGGCGGAGCCTGATGATGCGTACAGGAAGAATCTGGAGGAGAGTTTTGGGGCCGATCTCCGGACTGTGGACTTCAGCTCGGTTCAGGACTCTGTGGACTCCATCCAGCGCTGGGTCCTGGAGCAGACCCAAGACCGGGTCCAGATCCCAAGTACTGGACTAGACCTGGGTCCAGACCCACAGCTCGTCCTCGCCTCGGGCCTCCACATACAAGGTGAGTCTGTACACCTGCTTCAGTCCTGTATTAAGTATTGTAATCCTGTTCTCTGGTCTCTGGTCCCCTCTCTGGTCCACTCTCTGGTCTGGTTCAGCCCGGTTCTCGGTTCCCTTTAATGCCTCTCAGACACTACAGGAGCGGTTCTTTGTGGACCGGTACCACACTGTGATGGTTTCGATGATGCTGACGTCGGGGAGGTTCTTGTTGGCCTATGACCGGGACCTAAAGACCGGGGTCCTGAGGCTGGGTCTGGACCAGGGGGCAGCCATGTTGGTGCTGGTGCCGGACGAGGGCGTGCACGTGAATACACTGGAGGACGAGCTCAGCGCTGAGAAGGTCCAGATCTGGATCCAAGCTCTCAAGAAGACGTGAGTTTAGCTATTTTAGCATTTTATTATTAATTTTATAGTGAAGTCTCAAAAACAGACCTGGAGTTGTGTTTGTTTCATTCACACATGTTTGAGTCACACTTTATTATTAGTCTGTAACATCTACAAAGATCAAAATGCTCTGTTCTACCTCGTGATGTCATGAAGTAGGAGTTTTCAAGTTAACAGCTCCTTTTACCTTTAGTTCAGTATAAAAAGGCAATTCCGGGACTGAAATGATCCAAATGATTCTAGTGAAGGTGGAGTTTCAAAACACAGTGGAGCATTTCCTGTATCACCACATGATGACATCACAAGGTGGAACAGAGTGTTTTCAGTTTGAGAGAGGAACTCTCAAAACATGTGTGAATGAAACAAAACATAACTCCAGATCTGTTTGTGACGAGGAGACAACATTTTAACAGATCAGAACACAGAGTCCTGTAGGTGTCTGACAGTGATATGACACTGTGTGTGTGTGTGTGTGTGTGGGGGTGTGTGTGTGTGTGTGTGTGGCACACAGGCGTCTGGAGGTGCAGCTGCCGCGCTTCGCTCTGGAACAGGCCACGCCTCTAAAACTAAACCTCAAGAAACTGGGGGTCACTCAGGTGTTCGCCGACAACTCCCTCTCCCAGGTAAGACCCTCCAAAACCAGTTTAGATCCACATAGAGTCCGGTAAAGCAGCTTGGGCTCTGGAACCCAACTCCTTGAGAAGTGCTGGACTCTTCATTTCTCTGGCGTTGCCTGCGGGGAGAAGAGTTCCCACCGGTGAACGAGAGAGTTGTGCCCTGCGCCTTTGGGTTGGGGACAGGTCTCTCACTGGTGTGTTGGCCTACTGGCCGAACAGCAGTGCAGAGTACCCGTGCTTCTGGGAGTCCCTGGGAGGGGCACTAGACACTGCACTGAGCAGGGACTTAGTTGTTTTACCGGTGGAAACGGCAGTGACGCCTGGAGGGGGATGATCGGCCTCCCTGATCTGAACCCGAGCGGTGTTCTGTTATTGTTCTGTTATTGTTCTGTTATTGTTCTGTTGTTGTTCTTCTGTGCGAGTCACAGTTTGTCCATAACAAACACCATGTTCTAGCACAAGGGTGTCCATCAGTGCACGTGGCACCAGGACACTCTAGGTCGGAGGTCGATGATCGACTTTGTTGTCGTGTCATCTGACCTCCATCCCTGTGTCTTGGACACTCGGGTGAAGGGAGGGGCAGAGCTGGTGGTGAATTGCATCCGCTGGTGGAGGAGGAAGCCGGACAGACTTGGGAACGTCAGGTGGAGCCCTCAGTCAGGGAGGGTCTTCAACTCACACCTCCAGGAGAACTTCTCCCTGATCCCGGGACAGGCTGGGGACATGGACTCTGAGTGGGCCATGTTCTCCGCCTCTATTATAGCTGTGGTTGTAAGGTCTGCAGTGCTTGTCGCGGCGGCAACTCCCGAATCTGGTGGTGGACACCGGAAGTAAGAGATGGCGTCAGGCTGAAGGAGTCCTATCAAGTCTTGCTGACTTGGGGGACTGCTGAGGCAGCTGACAAGTATCGGCGGGCCTCATGTGGTCTCAGAAGCAAAAAGAGAGCGGTTGACCTCGATTGGGGATGTTGTCGGATGATGGAAGGAATACTTTGAGGATCTCCTCAATCCCACCGTCATGTCTTTTGAGGAGGAAGCAGAAACTGGGGACCCAGAGGCGGACTCGTCCATCACCCTGGCTGAAGTCACTGAGGTGGTTGTCAAGCTCCTCGGTGGCAAGGCTCCGGGGGTGGATGATATCCGTCCCGAGTACCTCAAGTCTCTGGATGTTGTGTGTCTTGGCTGACACGTCTCTGCAACATCGCAGAGCGGTCTACCAGTACCACTGGACTGGCAGACCGGGGTGGTGGTCCCTCTGTATAAGAAGGGGGACCGGAGGGTGTGTTCCAATTACAGGGGAATCAAACTCCTCAGCCTTCCCGGTAAAGTCTACTCCAGGGACTGGAGAGGAGAATCCGACCGATAGTCAAACCTCAGATTCAGGAGGAGCAGTGTGGTTTTCATCCTGGTCGTGGACACTGGACCAGCTCTATACTCTCCATCGGGTCCTCGAGGCTCAATGGAATTTTCCACAGTCCACATGTGTTTTGTGGATCTGGAGAAGGCATTCGACCGTGTCCCTCGTGGTGTCCTTTGGGGGGTGCTCTGGGAGTATGGGGTCCGGGGCTCTTTGCTCAGGGCTGTCCGGTCCCTGTATGACCGGAGCAGGAGCTGTGTTCATTGCTGGCAGTAAGTCAGACCTGTTCCCGGTGCATGTTGGACTCAGGGCTGCCCTTTGTCACCGGTTCTGTTCATTATATTTATGGACAGACTTTCTAGGTGCAGCCAGGGGCCAGAGAGGGTCCAGTTCAGGGGCCAGAGGGGGTCTGGTTTGGTAACCACAGGATTTCATCTCTGCTGTTTGCAGAAGATGTTGTCCTGATGCTTCTTCGAGCCAGGACCTGCAGCACTGGGGCGGTTTGCAGCCGAGTGTGAAGTGGCTGGGGTGGGAATCAGCTCCTCAAATCCGAGGCCATGGTTCAAGTATCTCAGTGTCTTGTTCTAAACCTGTTCAGAGCCTCAGTCTGGTTTAGATCCTTGCAGGTGTGAAACTCATGTAAACCTCGTCTAAACCTGTTTTTCAGGTCCTGGACTCGGCAACTCTGTCCGTTGATGAGACTTCGGTGCCAGGGGGCGTGGCCAGCTCATTTAAGATCCCGCCCCCTCGGCTCACGGTGAATCGTCCTTTCGTATTTGTTGTTTACCACGAAGCGACGAGAACGCTGCAGATGATTGGACGAGTTGTCGACCCCACCCAGAAATGACCAATCAACAACACATCCCCTTTTGGTTTGGTTTAGACCTGGGTTAGTCCCAGTTTAGTCCTGGGTTAGTCCCAGTTTAGTCCTGGTTTAGTCCTGGTTTAGTCCTAGTTTAGATCTGGTTTAGTCCTGGTTTAGTCCTGGTTTAGACCTGGTTTAGTCCTGGTTTAGTCCTGGTTTAGACCTGGTTTAGTCCTGGTTTAGTCCTGGTTTAGACCTGGTTTAGTCCTGGTTTAGACCTGGTTTAGTCCTGGTTTAGACCTGGTTCATCTTAAATATGAAATGAAATTAAATGTTTTGAACTTGGAGTTTTGTAGAACTTTTAATGTTGTTTCAGCAGATATTAATACTACAGTACTATTACTGCTACTGCAGACACTACATTACTATTACTACTACTGCAGATACTACAGTACTTTATTACTCTTACCGCTCCACTATTGCTGGCTGAGC
Source organism: Periophthalmus magnuspinnatus (assembly GCF_009829125.3). Classification (NCBI taxonomy): domain Eukaryota; kingdom Metazoa; phylum Chordata; class Actinopteri; order Gobiiformes; family Gobiidae; genus Periophthalmus; species Periophthalmus magnuspinnatus. The sequence continues at coordinate 53,316 of NC_047126.1, read as the reverse complement.
CTGTACTTTGTCACTTTTAATTACACAAAAACATGTATTTGTACCATAGACTGTATATATAAATGGACCTAGCTAACCTGCTAGCGCCGCGCTCCAAACTATGTAAAAACATGGCCCCTCTCTGTAAAAACATGGCCCCTCTCTGTAAAAACATGGCCCCTCTCTGTAAAAACATGGCCCCTCTCTGTAACTGCATCTTAAAATGTTTTTATTTTGTAGCGAAATTAAAATATGAACATAAATAACAGACAAATCAGACGCCTTCTTTCCTCGAGGTCGCTCCTGTTAGCGTTAGCAACAGGTTTGATTGACAGCGTTGCTAAGCGCCCGCTCCCTGTTAAACCAGTGGTGTGGGCGGAAAGGGGCATTACCTTCAACAGCCTCTCTCCTGATTGGCTGTTTGGTTGCTATGATACTCGTGGTTCAAACTCTGCTCCAGATTAGCCGATATAACTGCTCTCGCCTCGATGAGCGTCATGTGGAGCTGAACGCTGTGGGTTACGTCACACTCAGTCCACTTCTTTATACAGTCTGTGGTTTGTACTCAAGTATAGCACTCCGTGTCTCCTCTCTGTCTCCTCATCTCCTATCTCCTTGTCTCCTTTCCTCGTCTCCTCTCTCCTCGTCTCCTCTCCTTGTTTCCTCTCTTCTTGTCTCACACAAAATGACTGCTGTGTCTTGGCTCTGTTTTTGACTTTTTTTGTGAACGATGCAGTTTATTGTGAATACTTACAGATTTGTGATGTAACGAGCTGCAATTCCCATGATGCTCTGCTTCTGCTTTTGAACAATAAACATCTAACAAATACGTACAGCTTTGGTCTAATCCTGTTTAGTACTGGTTCTGTCCTGGTAAGGTTACGCCCTGAACCCTACGCCCTAAATTCTAAACCCTACACCCTAAATCCTACATTCATATGCCCTAAATCCTATGCCCTGAACCCTACAAACGAAATTCCCACATGGGAGGGTCCCCACATGTTTTTCTCCAACACGTTGTGGCAAAGAAAACTCAACAAATCTCCCCAAAATGTACAAGAAAAGATAATGAATAACAACACTCCTTGCACTTGTGATGCTCTTACAGTCAAAGCCTCTCAAAGCTCCACACTAGAGTCATTCATTTCCACACTTGGTGATTTTAAGCCACAGCTGCCCTGATGGAAGTGAGTCTGCCAATCTGCGCCATTGGCCTCTCTGACCACCACCTATCATTCATGCACACACCACTTTCATACTAGGCAATGTGGGTGAAGTGTCTTGCCTAAGGACACAACAACTCAACAAATCTCCACAAAATGTCCAAGAAAAGAAAACTTGATGCAGAAGGACGTCTATTTCATGAAATATGGGAAAATGAATCCACGTTTGTCCTTCAGAGACATAAACCTGTGTCTTAAACATCACGAGACAATGTCAGTGATGAAGAAGAACAATATACGTCTGCTACAGCAGAGAACCAAGAACTACAGCCCAGAACCAAGAGCTACAGCCCAGAACCAAGAGCTACCGCCCAGAACCAAGAGCTACCGCCCAGAACCAAGAGCTACAGCCCAGAACCAAGAGCTACAGCCCAGAACCAAGAGCTACAGCCCAGAACCTACACATGACAGACCTACATACACGAGAGACCTACACACACGACAGACTTACACACACATGACAGGCCTACACACATGACAGACCTACACACATGACAGACCAAAACACACGAGAGACCTACACACACGACAGACTTACACACACATGACAGGCCTACACACATGACAGACCTACACACACATGACAGACCTACACATACATGACAGACCTACACACATGACAGACCAAAACACACGAGAGACCTACACACACGACAGACTTACACACACATGACAGGCCTACACACATGACAGACCAAAACACATGAGAGACCTACACACACGACAGACCTACACACACATGACAGACCTACACACACATGACAGACCTACACATACATGACAGACCTACACATACATGACAGACCTACACACATGACAGACCTACACACACATGACAGACCTACACACATGACAGACCTACACACACATGACAGACCTACACACACATGGCAGACCTACACAGACATGACAGACCTACACACACGTGACAGACCTACACACACATGACATACCTACACACACATGATAGACCTACACACGACAGACCTACACACACGACAGACCTACACACACATGACAGAAGTACACACATGACAGACCTACACACACATGACAGAAGTACACACACGACAGACCTACACACACATGACAGACCTACACACACATGACAGACCTACACACACATGACAGACCTACACACACATGACAGAAGTACACACACGACAGACCTACACACACATGACAGACCTACACACACATGACAGACCTACACACATGACAGACCTACACACATGACAGACCTACACACACGACATACCTACACACACATGACAGACCTACACACACATCTGTGGCTGAGGTGATGCGCTCCGGCGTTCACTGGACCGGCCACGGGGGGGCGCACATGCAGCGTGTGTGTGGTGTAATGGGTGTGTTTGATTTAATGGGTGTGTTTGTTTTAATGGGTGTGTTTGTTTGGTTAAATGGGGTGGTTGATTTAATGGGTGTGTTTGGTTAAAGGGGCTGGAGGAGCTCCGGAGGCGGCCCGTCACTGGAGCCAGGCCGCGCCCCGCAGTCTGAGCTCCATCCCCGGGAGGACAGATTGCTGTGCTCTCGGACTCTTCTCTCCACATCGTCTCTCGTGCCTCCAGTGTCTCCCGTGTCTCTTGTCTCCCGCGTCTCTTGTCTCCCGTGTCCAGGATGTCCGGGGTGGCCTCGCGCCTCGCCAAGGAGCGCGCGCTCGCGGCGGGTTTCGGTACAAACGCCCGGGCGGTGCCGTTTCTGAACCAGCGCTTTGAGGATCTGCGGGCGGAGTGCGCGCGCAGCGGGCAGCTCTTCTGCGACAGCATGTTCCCCGCGTCTGCGCAGGCGCTCGGCTTCAAAGAGCTGGGCCCGGGCTCCTACAAGACCCGCGGGGTCACGTGGAAACGCCCCACGGTGAGTCACGGGCTTTTTAACGGGCTTTACCGAGTTTACCGGGGCTGTGTGGCGCAGGGACCGGGACAGGAAGGGCGGGGCACGCAACATCTGCGCCTCCGGGGGAAGAATGACGCACAGTTTAGACGCACACGGTTTAGACGCACGCACAGAGAGAGAGAGAGAGAGAGAGAGAGAGAGAGAGAGAGAGAGAGAGAGAGAGAGGGGGGGGGGGGGGGGGAATAGAGAGAGAGAAAGAAAGAAAGAGAGAGAAACAGAGAGAGAGAGGGGGGGAGAGAAAGAAAGAGAGAGAAACAGAGAGAGAGAGACAGAGAGAGAGAGAGAAACAGAGAGAGGAGAAAGGGAGAGCGCAAGAGAGAGAGACAGAGGGAGAGAGCGAGAGAGAGAGACAGAGAGAGAAACAGAGAGAGGAGAGGAATAGAGAGAAAGAGAGAGAGAGGAAAGAAACAGAGAGAGACAGAGAGGAGAGAAACAGAGAGAGGAGAGAAATAGGGAGAAAGAGAGAGAGAGAGCGAGACAGAGGGAGAGAGAGAGAGACAGAGAGAGGAGATAAACAGAGACAGAGAGAGAGAAAGAAAGAGAGAGAAACAGAGAGAGGAGAGAAATAGAGAGAGAGAGAAAAACAGAGAGAGGAGAGAAATAGAGAGAAAGAGAGAGAGAAACAGAGAGAGGAGAGAAATAGAGAGAAAGAGAGAGAGGAGAGAAACAGAGAGAGAGAGACAGAGAGAGGAGAGAAACAGAAAGAGGAGAGAAACAGAGAGAGAGACATAGAGAGGAGAGAAACAGAGACAGAGAGGGAGACAGAGAGAGAGAGACAGAGAGAGAGAGACAGTGAGAGGAGATAAACAGAGACAGAGAGGGAGACAGAGAGGAGAGAAACAGAGACAGAGAGGGAGACAGAGAGGAGAAACAGAGACAGAGAGGGAGACAGAGAGGAGAGAAACAGAGAGAGGAGATAAACAGAGAGAGACAGAGAGAGAGAGACAGTGAGAGGAGATAAACAGAGACAGAGAGGGAGACAGAGAGGAGAGAAACAGAGAGAGGAGAGAAACTGAGCGAGAGAGAGCAAAAGAGAGAGAGACAGGGGAGAGAGATGGAAGGAAGGAGAGAAGGAGAGGAGAGAAAAAGAGAGATGAGAGGCAGGAGGTAAAGTTTGCCCACGGCCTGAGTTTAAACAGGTTTGTTTGAGTTTGACGTTTGTGACTCGGAGAGGGGCGGGGTCAGGACTCGGAGGGGCGGGGTCAGGACTCGGAGGGGCGGGGTCAGGACTCGGAGGGGCGGGGTCAGGAAACCACACTGTGGAATGTTCCTCTGCGCGTGCACGTGTGCATGGGCATGCACGTGACAGAAAACAGGAATCTGCTTTGAATCAGTGTGTAGTTTTCTGTAGTACTACACACTGTAGTAGTAGTAGCAGTAGTACTTTGTGTGAGATGACACCTCTGTAGTACACAGTCAAAGTTCTGCACATTTCATTGTATTGTAGTAAAAATACTGCTCCAGGGCAGTGTTTAACTGAAGTATTCAGAACATGTAGACCAGACCAGAACATGGAGTCTACCCAAACAGAGCAGTGTCTGAGAGTACTACAGTACACAGAGTACACAGAGTACTACAGCACACAAAGTACTACAGTGTCACAGAGTACTACAGTACACAGAATACACAGAGTACTACAGCACACAAAGTACTACAGTGTCACAGAGTACTACAGTACACAGAGTACACAGAGTACTACAGCACACAAAGTACTACAGTGTCACAGAGTACTACAGTACACAGAATACACAGAGTACTACAGCACACAAAGTACTACAGTGTCACAGAGTACTACAGCACACAAAGTACTACAGTGTCACAGAGTACTACAGTACACAGAGTACACAGAGTACTACAGCACACAAAGTACTACAGTGTCACAGAGTACTACAGTACACAGAGTACACAGAGTACTACAGCACACAAAGTACTACAGTGTCACAGAGTACTACAGTACACAGAGTACACAGAGTACTACAGCACACAAAGTACTACAGTGTCACAGAGTACTACAGCACACAAAGTACTACAGTGTCACAGAGTACTACAGTACACAGAGTACACAGAGTACTACAGCACACAAAGTACTACAGTGTCACAGAGTACTACAGTACACAGAGTACACAGAGTACTACAGCACACAAAGTACTACAGTGTCACAGAGTACTACAGTACACAGAATACACAGAGTACTACAGCACACAAAGTACTACAGTGTCACAGAGTACTACAGTACACAGAGTACTACAGCACACAAAGTACTACAGCGTCACAGAGTACTACAGTACACAGAGTACACAGAGTACTACAGCACACAAAGTACTACAGTGTCACAGAGTACTACAGTACACAGAATACACAGAGTACTACAGCACACAAAGTACTACAGTGTCACAGAGTACTACAGTACACAGAGTACTACAGCACACAAAGTACTACAGTGTCACAGAGTACTACAGTACACAGAGTACACAGAGTACTACAGCACACAAAGTACTACAGTGGTTTTATTTTTTCTCAGAATCAGGCGTGACACAGAATGACTCAACAGTAACAAACACACCCACAAACTGAACATGTCCTCCTCTGACCTCTGACCCCCACCTCTGACCTCCTCCTCTCCGCCTCCTCCTCTCTCCTCCTCTCTCCTCCTCTCAACTCTTCTCCTCCTCCTAATCCTCTCCTCCTTTCCTCCTCCTCTCCTCCTCCTAATCCTCTCCTCCTTTACTCCTCCTCACCTCCTCCTCTCCTCCTCACCTCCTCCTCTCCTCTTCACCTCCTCCTCTCCTCCTCCTCCTCTCCTCCTCCTCCTCTCCTCCTTTACTCCTCCTCACCTCCTCCTCCTCCTCACCTCCTCCTCTCCTCCTCCTCTTCTTGGGTGGAGTTCTTCTGGTCAGTTTGGTTTTATTGTTTTAGTGGAATCTGAACAAACAAGTGTCTGACACTTTCGTAGAATTTACACAGGAATTACTATTAACAGTAGTAGTAGTAGCAGTAGTAGTAGTAGTAGTAGTAGCAGTAGCAGTAGCAGTAGTAGCAGTAGCAGTAGCAGTAGCAGTAGTAGTAGTAGTAGTAGTAGTAGTAGTAGTAGTAGCAGTAGTAGTAGTAGTAGTAGCAGTAGCAGTAGCAGTAGTAGCAGTAGCAGTAGCAGTAGTAGTAGTAGTAGTAGTAGCAGTAGTAGCAGTAGTAGTAGTAGTAGTAGTAATACTCGTAGTACTCGTAGTATCATTCGTGTTTTCTCTGGGCAGTGGAGGGTTAACAGAGTCAGATTCTTTGGCTCTGAGTCACTGCATAAAAACTTCTCCTTAAAGCTTCACCAAAAACTCGTGAGTCAGATCCACCAGGACCAGGACTGAACCCGAATAAACCCGGACTAAACCCGGACTAAATCAGGACTAAACCCAGACTAAATCAGGACTAAACCCGGACTAAATCAGGACTAAACCCAGACTAAACCCAGACTAAATCAGGACTAAACCCGGACTAAATCCAGACTAAATCAGGACTAAACCCGGACTAAACCCAGACTAAATCAGGACTAAACCCGGACTAAACCCAGACTAAATCAGGACTAAACCCAGACTAAATCAGGACTAAACCTGGACTAAACCAGGACTAAGACACAGTCGTAGTGTAACTTTCTGACTCATGAAATAGTCTAAATACAGCAGTGTGAAATCCTTCTTATTTATGATGAATGTTTAAAGAAAAGAGGAGGAGGAGGAGATAAGAGAGGAGGAGAAGAGGAGGAGGACAGAAGGAGGAGATAAGAGAGGAGAAGAGGAGGAGGAGGACAGAAGGAGGAGATAAGAGAGGAGGAGAAGAGGAGGAGGACAGAAGGAGGAGATAAGAGAGGAGGAAAAGAGGAGGAGGAGTTTGTATAAAACCTGTTTGTACAAACCTGATTGTTCATATAAGACGACTATAAATGTTTGTTCATGTTTGTTCTTTTTTGTTTGTTTGTTTGTATTTGTGTTTGTTCATGTTTGTTTGTGTTTGTTTGTGTTTGTTTGTGTTTGTTCATGTTTGTTTGTGTTTGTTTGTGTTTGTTCATGTTTGTTTGTGTTTGTTCATGTTTGTGTTTGTTCATGTTTGTTTGTGATTGTTTGTGTTTGTTCATGTTTGTTTGTGTTTGTGTTTGTTCATGTTTGTTTGTTTGTTTGTATTTGTGTTTGTTTGTGTTTGTTCATGTTTGTTTGTTTGTGTTTGTTCATGTTTGTTTGTGTTTGTTTGTGTTTGTTTGTGTTTGTTCATGTTTGTTTGTGTTTGTGTTTGTTCATGTTTGTTTGTGTTTGTTCATGTTTGTTTCTGTTTGTTTGTGTTTGTTCATGTTTGTTTGTGTTTGTTCATGTTTGTTTGTGTTTGTTCATGTTTGTTTGTGTTTGTTCATGTTTGTGTTTGTTCATGTTTGTTTGTGTTTGTGTTTGTTCATGTTTGGTTATATTTGTTTGTATATTTTTTTATGTTTGTTTGTTTGTTTATGTTTGTTTCAGGAGCTGGTGTCAAACCCTGAGTTTGTTTTGGGCGGAGCCACAAGAACAGACATCTGTCAGGGAGCTTTAGGTGAGTCCTACTGAACACACCTCTACTGTCCTACTGTCCCTGAACACGCCACTACTGTCCTACTGCCCTACTGTCTCTGAACACACCACTACTGTCCTACTGTCCCTGAACATGCCACTACTGTCCTACTGCCCTACTGTCCCTGAACACACCACCACTGTCCTACTGTTTCTGAACACACCACCACTGTCCTACTATCCCTGAACACGCCACTACTGTCCTACTGTCCCTGAACACACCACCACTGTCCTACTGTCCCTGAACACACCACCACTGCCCTACTGTCCCTGAACACACCACCACTGTCCTACTGTCCCTGAACACGCCACTACTGTCCTACTGTCCCTGAACACATCACAGTTACAGACCTGTGAAGTTTTGGGTGAGTCCCTGAACATATCTCTATGTTTAGATCTGTGGGACTTTTCCCAAACTCTGACTCACACCTCCTCCTCTGCTCCTTTTCTGCTCCTTCTCTGCTCCTCCTCTGCTCCTTTTCTGCTCCTTCTCTGCTCCTCCTCTGCTCCTTTTCTGCTCCTTCTCTGCTCCTTCTCTGCTCCTCCTCTGCTCCTCCTCCCTTTCCCTACTCTAGTAGTAGTAGTAGTAGTAGCAGTAGTAGTAGTAGCAATAGTAGTAGTAGTAGTAGTAGTAGTAGTAGTAGTAGTAGTAGTAGTAGTAGTAGTAGTAGTAGTAGTATAGCAATAATAGCAGGGTTTGGTTGGGCTCAGTGTAAACAGACACGCCTCAAACTCAAACAGACCATCCTATAATAATCAGTCTATCACCATGGCAACCGCTGACATCACCACAGAGTCTCCTCCCCCGAGGCCTTGACATGCGGGTCAAAGATCACAGGTCACAGTAAAGTCTGAACCCTGAAGTCCCAGGACCTGCTCTGATTGGTCCACAGGGCTCAGGGGCTGTGCTCTGATTGGTCCACAGGGCTCAGGGGCTGTGCTCTGATTGGCTGAGAGGAGGAGACAGGAAGTATGAGTTAGAGTTGTGTAAGAGCTCAAGGCGCGTCCTGACAAGAAACAAGAGCAAACCCCAAATATTTACACCACGTGTACAACATAGAGAGACCAGGACCAGGACCAGGACCAGGACCAGGACCAGGACCAAAACCAGGACCAAGACCAAGACCAAGACCAGGACCAGGACCAAGACCAGGACCAGAACTGAACCAAAACTGAATGAGGACCTGAGAACTGAGCAGTGTCCTGACAAGAAACAAGAAAAAACGTAACCCTAAATATTCACAATGTAAACCAGGACCTGGTGTGAACCCAGTCTGGGTCTAAACTGGGTCTAAACCAGGACCTGGTGTGAACCCAGTCTGGGTCTAAACTGGGTCTAAACCAGGACCTGGTGTGAACCCAGTCTGGGTCTAAACTGGGTCTAAACCAGGACCTGAGACCAGAACTAAAACAGGACCAGGACCAAACCAGGACCAGTGAGAGAAATCTTTCCCCTGAGATTCAGGTTCAGATAAAAAGAGCGAGCACGCACACACACACATACACACACACCCCTACACACACACATGTAGACACACACATGTACACACCCCTACACACACATACACACCCCCACATGTACACACATACACACACACCCCCCCCTACACACACACATACACACACATACACTGATTGGCTCTGTGGTCTCACCCTGCTCTCTGATTGGCTCTGTGGTCTCACCCTGCTCTCTGATTGGCTCTGTGGTCTCACCCTGCTCTCTGATTGGCTCTGTGGTCTCACTCTTCTCTCTGATTGGCTCTCTCTGTCAGGTGACTGCTGGTTGCTCGCGGCAATCGCATCTCTGACGCTAAACGAGTTTGTGATGGCTCGAGTCGTGCCTCAGGACCAGAGCTTCGGAGACGACTACGCCGGAATATTCCACTTTCAGGTACGTCAGATGCCCTCCCTGTGTGTCAGATGCCCTCCCTGTGTGTCAGATGTCCTCTGTGTGTCAGATGCCCTCCCTGTGTGTCAGATGTCCTCTGTGTGTCAGATGCCCTCCCTGTGTGTCAGATGCCCTCCCTGAGTGTCAGATGTCCTCTGTGTGTCAGATGTCCTCTGTGTCAGATGTCCTCTGTGTGTCAGATGTCCTCTGTGTGTCAGATGTCCTCTGTGTGTCAGATGTCCTCTGTGTGTCAGATGTCCTCTGTGTGTCAGATGTCCTCTGTGTCAGATGCCCTCCCTGTCTCTTGCAGTTCTGGCAGTTCGGTGAGTGGGTGGATGTGGTGGTGGATGACCGTTTACCGGTGAAAGACGGAGAGCTGCTCTTCGTGCACTCGGCCGAAAACCGTGAGTTCTGGAGCGCTCTGCTGGAGAAGGCCTACGCCAAGTAAGACCCTACACCTAACCTCACCGTGTCCAGACATGTCTTTACTCTTTACTCTGTGAGACATGTCTTTACTCTGTGAGACATGTCTTTACTCTGTGTGAGACGTGTCTTTACTCTGTGAGACGTGTCTTTACTCTGTGTGAGACGTGTCTTTACTCTGTGAGACGTGTCTTTACTCTGTGAGACATGTCTTTACTCTGTGTGAGACGTGTCTTTACTCTGTGAGACGTGTCTTTACTCTGTGAGACATGTCTTTACTCTGTGTGAGACAGACGTGTCTTTACTCTGTGTGAGACGTGTCTTTACTGTGTGTCCTGAGGACACCAAGACTCTTCACAGGAACAAAACATTCATCACATTTGTGTAAAAAAAGATCTTTATAAATTCTTTATCAATTATTGTCTTTTCTAACAAAAATGGAGTTGTGTGAAGAGAGTGAGGTTCAGATCTGAGCCACAGAAAAGAAATGGATTAAGAGGAGAGTTAAAGAAGATGTGTTTGTTAGAAAAAAACATCCTTCCTTGAACAGGAGGCATCAGACATCATCTATAACTCCATCCTCTGACCCAAAGCAAACAAAGACAACAAAGAGAACAATAGAGTGGGCCAGGATGATAATAGGTGTGAAAACCCCCATTAAGAGCTGAATGTGCTCAGTGTGACTCAGGCACAGTGCTCACTTAGTGTAGCTCCATAGACCTACAAACAGAAGCTGTTTACAGTTTCAGTGTCGTTAGCGCCCCCTTCAGACAGATATAAGGCAGTGTCCAGCAGGAATCTGACCACAACTGAAAAAGAGTCTGGACGAGCAGTCGAATGCTCAGCGTCCGATGAACAAGAAATCCAACATGTTCAAAATAAGATATGGACAGGTCACTGGTTAAAGTCATAGACAACAATGTAAAACCTCTACAGTCTGGCCCTTTCCCAAATCAAATGAAAATCACAAAAGTGATACCACTATTCAAAATGGAAATAAACACAGTTTTACAAATTATAATCCAGTCTCACTACTGCTTCAGTTTTCAAAAATTATAGAAAAATGTATTGACAAACGTCAAACAATAAACGGTGGCCAAAGGCCCTCGTCCATGGGAATAATTGAAGCAGAAGAAGAAATCACCAACGATCATGAAATCAAAAGAAGCAGAATGTACCTCAGTCCTGCTCAATAAACATGAACGATGTGGGAGCAGCTGGGAACTGGCGAAGAAAATGACTGAGCAGGAAGAGTCCAGTAGAATGGCAGAATACTCATCTGAATATCAGCATTACTTGTGGGGTCCCCCAGGGGTCAGTGTTGGGGCCAGTTCTTTGTAATCTCTATGCATCACAATAGTATCACAATCATGCAAACAAATTCAAATAATGATTGAGGGTCTACAAATTGAAAATGTATTTGAGACTAAATTTCTCAGACTAATTATGAGCACGAGTCTAACCCACAACCTCAGGATAACCACTCTGCCACAGTCATACAGGGAGGACACTCCAGTCAGATCAGGAGTCTAACCCACAACCTCTTCATGGAGAGAAGCAGACAGGTGAGGCTAACCACTCTGCTGCCGTAGGTTGAACGGCTGTTATGAGGCGCTCTCTGGGGGCACCACCACGGAGGGTTTTGAGGACTTCACTGGAGGCATCGCTGAGAACTTTGACCTGAGCCAACCTCCATCAAACCTGTTCCACATCCTCCAGAAAGCCCTGGAGGCCGGAGCTCTGCTGGGCTGCTCCATCGACGTGAGTCCCAGACCGGGTTTAGTCCTGGTTTAGACCGGTTTAGTCCTGGTTTAGTACAGGTTTAGACCTGGTCCTGGTTTAGTCCTGGTGTAGTCCTGGTTTAGACCTGGTTTAGTCTTGGTTTAGTCCTGGTTTAGTCCTGGTTTAGACCTGGTTTAGTCCTGGTTTAGTCCTTGTTTAGTCCTTGTTTAGACCTGGTTTAGTCCTGGTGTAGTCCTGGTTTAGACCGGTTTAGTCTTGGTTTAGTCCTGGTCCTAGTCCTGGTTTAGTTCTGGTTCAGATCTGGTTCAGACCCGGATCTATCTCTTGTAGATCACCAGTGCTGCAGACTCTGAGGCGGTGACTCGACAAAAGTTGGTGAAAGGCCACGCCTACTCTCTGACGGGCGCCGTGGAGGTGACGACCACGACACGACCAGGACGGCATTTTACACCATCCCCTTTTACACCGTTTTACACAACACAATTTTACACTACAACATTTTACACTACAACATTTTACACTATACTCTTTTACACAATTTTACACCATTTTACACCATTTTACACCACTGTGATGATGTCACACTCCCAGACGTGGGAGAGACACATTTCCTTGTTGATCACATTGAGCTTTACCATGAAATATCTATTTAGAGATATTTATATTAGAGACTAGACATAAAAACTTGCCATATTACAGCAAAAACCCACCTGTATAAAATATGACTGTCCGTCAGAACGTGATCGTCTGAAGCCCCTTTAAGGGGGGACTCATGTCTCTAAAACACAGATCATTATATTTAAGATTTTGCTAAAAACTTTACTTTATTTCCCAGTTTGGTCATTTTTTTGTGTCAAATTTTAATTCCTGATTATCACTGTTTCAGACACATTGTACAGTCCAGTCAGATTTAACATTGTTCAAATGCAGATTTGTGTAACTGAGTTTTTGGGTCCAGTCATGAATAGAAATGATCAGTTTCGACGTGTGACTTTATCGTTTGGACATTTCATGGTAAAGTCCAGTGTGATCAACAGAACTGAGAGTATGACATCAGCACATTCTACAGTCTGAAATCCACCAATAGGAAATCATGACATCACACTGTCCATAAGTGTTACCTAGCAACAGTGTCATACACTGGGCTACAATTCCTAAAGTCAGAGACTATCTGACAAATACATATACAAGAAAACTGCCTGTCTGTGTCACCTGTCTGTGTCTCTCCTGTTTATGTCTCAAATGCCTGTGTCTCACCTGTTGCTCCTGTCTGTGTCTCACCTGTCTGTGTCTCTCCTGTCTATGTCTCAAATGCCTGTGTCTCACCTGTTGCTCCTGCCTGTGTCTCACCTGTCTGTGTCTCACCTGTCACTCCTGCCTGTGTCTCACCTGTCCGTGTCTCACCTGTCGCTCCTGTCTATGTCTCACCTGTCTGTGTCTCACCTGTTGCTCCTGTCTGTGTCTCACCTGTCTGTGCCTCACCTGTCGCTCCTGTCTATGTCTCACCTGTCTGTGTCTCACCTGTCGCTCCTGTCTGTGTCTCACCTGTCTGTGTCTCACCTGTCGCTCCTGTCCGTGTCTCACCTGTCTGTGTCTCACCTGTCGCTCCTGTCTGTGTCTCACCTGTCTGGGTCTCACCTGTCACTCCTGTCTATGTCTCACCTGTCGCTCCTGTCTGTGTCTCACCTGTCTGTGTCTCACCTGTCTGTGTCTCACCTGTCTGCTTCTCACCTGTCTGCTTCTCACCTGTCTGCGTCTCACCTGTCTGCATCTCACCTGTCTGCTTCTCACCTGTCTCACCTGTCTGCGTCTCACCTGTCTGTGTCTCATCTGTCGCTCCTGTCTGTGTTTCACCTGTCTGCTTCTCACCTGTCTCACCTATCTGTGTCTCACCTGTCGCTCCTGTCTGTGTCTCAGGTAAACTATCGTGGTCAGAAGGAGAAACTGGTCCGAGTGAGGAACCCCTGGGGCCAAGTCGAGTGGACGGGCGCCTGGAGCGACGGGTAAACGTGCACTTATACCCTAGACTGTAAATATTTAGACTGTATATATATATATATATATATATATATATATATATATATATATATATATATATATATATATATATATATATATATATATATATATATATATATATATATATATATATATGACTGTGAATGGACAAACCTGCCATGTTCCAAAGGCGGAGGCCTGGGCGTGGTTCAACTCCATCGACATCACACAGTGTTAGCTCCAAATGAAACTCATCGGGGTTAGCAGTTATAGCGGCTAATCTGGAGCCCAATTCCATATTTGGAATTGCCACGAGTCTCATAGCAACCAAAGAGCGAATGAGGAGCGAGGCTGTTGAAGGTAACACCCATTCACGTCCGCACCACTAGTTTGGCTGGGAGCGGGTGCTTAGCAACACTGTCAATCAAACCTATTGCTAGCGCTAGTGAGAGTTACCTCGGGAAAAGAAGGCGCCTGATATGTTTGTTATTAGCGTTCATATATCAATTTGGAGACAAAATAATGAAATAAAAATGATATAAAAGCAGCATTTTAAGTTCAGAAAAACCTTCATTCTGACCTGGTCTTGACCTGGTCTTGACCTGGTTCTGACATGGGTCTCATCTAGTTCTCACCTGGTCCAGACCTGGTTCTGACCTGGTCCTGGCCTGGTTCTCATCTGGTTCTGACCTGGTCCTGGCCTGGTTCTCATCTGGTTCTGACCTGGTCCTGACCTGGTCCTGATGTGGTTCTCATTTGGTTCTGACCTCGTCCTGGTTCTGGTCTGTTTCAGGTCCTCTGAGTGGAACTATGTCCAGGGAGACTGCCCTCACGCCAATGCAGAGGACGGAGAGTTCTGGTAGTGTCCTACACACAAAGTCCTCCCTCTTTGCCTCTTCATTCCTCATCTCCTCTGTCCTTCATGTCGTATACAGACGTCTGTAAACACTTCTGTCGTATCGAGGTTTGCACACCAAACCTCTCCTTGTATCTTTATCTTCTTGTCTCCTCCCTCCTCTTCTCCTCTCTCCTAACCCTAACCCTAACTCTTTGTTTCCTTATCTCCTTCAAGATATCCCTCACAGACTTTCTTTCCTCTCTCCTTGTCTTGTCTCCTTACCTCCTTGTCCCCTTGTCTCCTCTCTCCTTCAGGATGTCATACAAAGACTTCTGCAGACACTACTCTCGTATCGAGGTTTGCACGCTGACCCCGGACGCCATCTTGGATGACTCATTGAAACACTGGAGCACGGCCAAATACGACGGGACCTGGAGACGTGGCTCCACGGCTGGAGGCTGCCGTAACCACCCCTGTATGGCAACCTAACCCGCACAACCACACCCACACAACCACGCAACCGCACCTCCAACGACCACATCCTTAACATATCCATAATACAACCATATCCATCCTTTTTTTCCTCTTATCTGGAGCCGGGTCACGGGGGCAGCAGTCTATGCAGGAACTCACAGACCTCCCCCCACCCCAGACACCTCCTCCAGCTCGTCTGGTGAGACCCCAAGGCGTTCCCAGGCCAGAAACAGTCCCTCCAGCATGTCCTGGGTCTTCCCCGAGGCCTGCTTTCAGTGGGACATGCCTGGAACACCTCCCTGGGAAGAAATGCAGGAGGCATCCTGAACAGATGGCCGAGCAACCTCGGCTGCTCCTCTCAACGTGGAGGAGCTGCATCACCCCCAGTGAGACTGAGTTCCTCACCCTATCTCTAAGAGAGTGCCCGGCCACCCTGCGGAGGAAGCTCATTTTAACCACTTGTATCCGCAATCATGGCCTTTCGGGCATTACCCAGAGCTCTTGACCACAGGTGAGGGCAGGAAAATAGATTGACCAATAAATCAAGAGCTTTGATTTTCGACTCAGCTCCTTCTTTAAAACAACAGTCCAATACAATATATAATCATCACTGCAGACGCTGCACTGATCCATCTGTCAATCTCACGCTCCTTCCCTCACTCGAGAACAAGACCCCGAGATATTTAGCAAAGGGCTCCGAGCCCCATACTCCTGGAGCACCCCCCACAGGACACCACGAGGGACACAGTCAAATGCCTTTTTCACAATGTGTATTTGTTGAACCCTTGAGCACCCAATGGAGAGCAAAGAGCTGGTCCGTGACTGGGCCAAAAACCACACTGCTCCTCCTGAATCCGAGGTTCGACTACCGGTCGCATTCTCTTCTCCAGTCCCTGAAATAGAAGTTACAAGGGAGGCTAAGGAGTGGGATTTTCCTGTGGTTGGAACACCCCCTCTGACCCCCCTTCTTAAACAGAGCGACCACCACCCCGGTCTGCCAGTCCAGAGGTACTGTCCCCGACCGGCATGCGACATTGCAGAGACATGTTAACCAAAACAGACCCACAACAGAGAGACCTAAGATACTGGAGCCTTGCCACTGAAGAGCTTGCCAACCACCTCAGTGACTTCAGCCAGGGTGATGGATGAGTCCGCCTCCGGATCCCCAGTCTTTGCTTCCTCCTCTGAAGACCTGACAGTGGGATTGAGGAGATCCTCAAAGCTCTCCACCGGCACTGTAAACAGTGTTGGTGAAGCACTGCGTCCCCCTCCTGAGGCGTAGGACAGTTCGTGTGAATCACTTTGACACCGACCGATAGTCCTCCTCCATGGCCTCCCCAAACTCCTCCTGGCCCTAAGTTTTTGCCTCTGTGACAGCACAAGCCACAACATGCTTGGCCCACCGGTACCCAAAAGGCGCCTCAGGAGTCCCACAACCCAAAAAGGCTTTCTTCAGCCTGATGGCATCCCTTACGTCTGATTTCCACCATCAGGTTCGGGGGTTGCAATCGTGACAAACACCGTAGACGGCAACTGGACTAACCCTCATTTTGTGATCCATGTGGGATGGTTTAGTCCTTGTTAAGTCCTGGTTTAGTCCCTGGTTTAGTCCTGGTTTAGTCCTGGTTTCAGTCCTGGTTTAGATCTGGTTTAGTCCTGGTTTAGTCCTAGTTTCAGTCCTTGTGTCTTGTTGCAGATACGTTCTGGACTAACCCTCAGTTCGTGATCCGCTTGAGTGAGGAGGACGATGACCCTGATGATGGAGAGAACGGCTGCAGTTTTGTGGTGGGACTTATCCAGAAGAACCGCAGAAAACTGAGGCGTCAGGGAGAAGACATGCACACCATTGGCTTCGCCATCTACGAGGTATGAGACTTGAATCGGGTCTAGACCTGGACTGGGTCTGGATCAGGTCAAATCCAGATCCCAGTAGGTTAATGCTAGAATCTCAGGTGTTGAATTGAGGGTTATTCAAAGTGATGAATTTTAGGAACAGGTTTATTTTTTGTAAAAGTTAGGATATGGGTTAAGGTTTAGGTTAGGGTTTTGGCTAAGGTTAGGGTTCAGATTAAGATATTGCGTTAATGCGTTATTACAATGTTTTGGGTGTAAATAAATAAAACACAAATAAAAAGTCAAAGTGCGGTCACTTCCCAGTGTCAGTCTAACCCTAACACTCTTGTTTGTGTTACAGCTCCCCCCTCAGGTGAGAAGTGCAGCCTCAGAAGGTAATGCCCATCTGAGGCGGTGATGGAGTTCTGTCCTGTGATTGGACGGAGGTGTTTTAAATACATTAGAACAGTGTTTCAATTCAATTCAATTCAATTCATTTATTTTTGTAACGCCCAAAATCACAACAACAGTTGTCTCGAAGGGCGTTCATGTTTTGGTTGATGGGGGAAACCGGAGTACCCGGAGCAAACCCATCCAGACACGAGGAGAAACATGAAAAACTCCACACAGAAAGGCCTGGGTGACCCGGGGATCGAACCAAACCTTCTGCTGTGAGACATGAGTGTTGCCACTTTCCCGACCAGGGGTACAGAGACTCCTTGGGATAGGGTTAGGCACTTGCCAGGAGGCCTAGTAAACAAATTTTATAATGATTCAAGAGTGTGAGACAACACTTAGGGGGAGTCAAGGCAAAAAACACTAAACCCACTGCATTAGAGTGCAGTGGGTTTATTGTGGGGCCTTTATCACTGCTTGCGGCTCATCCTGCTCTCGGTTCCTCAGTTCCATGGTCAGTCAGAGGTCCACTTGGATAAAAACTTCTTCCTGACCCATGCGTCGGCCGCTCGCTCTGAGACCTTTATAAACCTGAGGGAGGTGTGCAACCGCTTCAGACTGCCTCCCGGAGAGTACCTGATCGTACCCTCGACCTTTGACCCCAACCTCAACGGAGACTTCTGCATCCGAGTGTTCAGCGAGAAGCAGCAGCAGACTGTGTGAGTTTAGTCCTGGTTTAGATTTGGTTTAGTCCTGGGTTAGACCTGGTTTAGACTTGGTTTGGCACTGTTTGAGACCTGTTTCAGTCTGGTTTTAGTCTTGTTTTAGTCCTGTTTCAGTCCGGTTTTAGTCTTGTTTTAGTCCTGTTTCAATCCGGTTTTAGTCTTGTTTTAGTCCTGTTTCAATCCGGTTTTAGTCTTGTTTTAGTCCTGTTTCAGTCCGGTTTTAGTCTTGTTTTAGTCCTGTTTCAGTCCGGTTTTAGTCTTGTTTTAGTCCTGTTTCAGTCCGGTTTTAGTCTTGTTTTAGTCCCGTTTCAGTCCAGTTTTAGTCTTGTTTTAGTCCTGTTTTAGTCCTGTTTCAGTCCGGTTTTAGTCTTGTTTTAGTCCTGTTTCAATCCGGTTTTAGTCTTGTTTTAGTCCTGTTTCAATCCGGTTTTAGTCTTGTTTTAGTCCTGTTTCAATCCGGTTTTAGTCCTGTTTCAGTCCGGTTTTAGTCTTGTTTTAGTCCTGTTTCAGTCCGGTTTTAGTCTTGTTTTAGTCCTGTTTCAGTCCGGTTTTAGTCTTGTTTTAGTCCCGTTTCAGTCCAGTTTTAGTCTTGTTTTAGTCCTGTTTTAGTCCTGTTTCAGTCCGGTTTTAGTCTTGTTTTAGTCCTGTTTCAGTCCGGTTTTAGTCCTGTTTCAGTCCGGTTTTAGTCCTGGTCTCACCCTGGTTCTCTTTCAGACCCTGTGATGACCCGGTCGATGCAGATCTTAAGGATGTGAGTCACATTTGATCAAAGTCCAAAACCAAAATTAGGACTCGGACTAACCTCTTCACCTTGTGTCCTCGTCTCTTCATCTTCTCTCTTCTTGCCTCCTTTCTTCTCCTCGTGTTCTTGTCTCCTAATTTCCTTCTGTCCTTATTTCCTTGTGTCCTCATTTTCTCGTGTCCCTGTCTTCTCATCTGCCTGTCTACTCGTGTCCTCATCTCCTCTCTTCTTGTCTCCTTTTAGGAGACGGTCAGTGACTCAGAGGTGGATGCAGGATTCAGAGGACTCTTCACTAAACTTGCTGGACCGGTAAGTCTCTGGACCAGGGACTAAACCAGGACTGAACCAGGACTGAACCAGGACTAAACCAGGACGAAACCAGGACGAAACCAGGATGAAACCAGAGACTAAACAAGGATCTAAACCAGGGTCTAAGACAAGATCTGAACAAGGATCCAGACCTGATCCTAGTTTAGACTGGCTGGATTGTTTAGCCGAGGTTTAGTCCTGCTTTTATCCTGGTTCAGTCCTTGGTCAGTCCTGGTTCAGTCCTGGTTCAGTCCTGGTTCAGTCCTGGTTTAGTCCTGGTTCAGTCCTGGTTCAGTCCTGGTTCAGTCCTGGTTTAGTCCTGGTTTAGTCCCTGGTCTAACTCTGGTCTGGTTCCAGGACATGGAGATCTCGGCTCCAGAGCTCAGGACCATCATGAACAAGATCGTCTCCAAACGTCAGTGTTTCTCGTCACAGTCTGTGGTGTTTATTTGAATGTGTCATTAATATTTAAAGAGGAAGTATTTCTGAAAAATACAGTGTTTGTGTTTCTGCCACGTTCTAACATCAAAAACGTCTAAAACCTCTTCAGACGTCATCCATGCATGTTTGAGTAATCTAGTGATCTCCTGGGCACTATTCAAACCCTACTTAGTTAGCAGTACGAGCCTGTACGAGGCTCCGCCCACAGGCGTACATCACCCATGTACAAGGCTCCGCCCAAAAGCCTACGTCACCCATGCTCCACCTACAATTCTCCATAAATATACAAAAACATGTTACAAACTGTGCACTATGACGTGACAAACCTGGTGTGATGTGCAGAAAAACTTCAGAGAAGTTTCTGACTGTTTGTGATTCCGGTCTTTTTCAAACCCACAAACACTTAAAGACAAAAACTGGTTTAACCAAAGGACAAAACCCCGAAACATAAACAAAGTAATGTGTCTGCTCCATTCAGTGAAGAGAGTCACACTGGAGAAACTAAACACTCCATAAGAGAATGAACCAACACGAGAGAGAACAGCTCAGGACACAGTCTGCTGTTCATCTACATAAGAGAATAAACAGAGAACAGCTCAGGACACAGTCTGCTGTTCATCTACATAAGAGAATAAACAGAGAGAACAGCTCAGGACACAGTCTGCTGTTCATCTACATAAGAGAATAAACAGAGAGAACAGCTCAGGACACAGTCTGCTGTTCATCTACATAAGAGAATAAACAGAGAACAGCTCAGGACACAGTCTGCTGTTCATCTACATAAGAGAATAAACAGAGAACAGCTCAGGACACAGTCTGCTGTTCATCTACATAAGAGAATAAACAGAGAGAACAGCTCAGGACACAGTCTGCTGTTCATCTGCATAAGAGAATAAACAGAGAGAACAGCTCAGGACACAGTCTGCTGTTCATCTGCATAAGAGAATAAACAGAGAACAGCTCAGGACACAGTCTGCTGTTCATCTACATAAGAGAATAAACAGAGAGAACAGCTCAGGACACAGTCTGCTGTTCATCTACATAAGAGAATAAACAGAGAACAGCTCAGGACACAGTCTGCTGTTCATCTACATAAGAGAATAAACAGAGAGAACAGCTCAGGACACAGTCTGCTGTTCATCTCCATCTCACAGACACTGACCTCCTTTGAAGAGAGTGAGGGTCAGATCTGAGCCACAGAAAATAAATGGTTTGAGAGGAGAGTTAAAGAAGAGATTTTTGTTAGGAAAGACAATCCTTCCTTAAACAGGAATGAGGCCTGAGACATAATCTCTCTCTAATCACAA
>NC_047126.1:0-27500 GCF_009829125.3 Periophthalmus magnuspinnatus | reverse complement strand
GTAAGGATAACAAAGAGGCGTAAGGATAACAAAGAGGCTTAAGGATAACAAAGAGACTTTTTCTGTTCTGGAGTGTCCATCACAAAGTCCTGATCTCAGTCCTATTGAAAATGTATGAACAGACCTGAAAAGGCCTGTGCGAGTGAGACGGACACAAACTGGGCTCAGTTACACCAGTTCTGTCGGGATGAATGGGACAAAACTGCCAACGATTGTAAGAAGTTTGTGGAAGGAAATCCAAAACATTAGACCCAAGTCACACAATTTAAAGGCAATGGAACAAATACTAATGAAATGTATGTAAATTTCTGACTCTGAGGAAAGTCATGAAAAATTGTCAAAAAAAATCCTGTCATTATTCTGTTACTATTGTTTATGTGTTAATTATATTTATATGTGTTTAATCTTATATATTCTATAGGTTTCACCCTGAATAACGCCGTGTACCAGCTCCTCGTGGCTCGTTACGCTGAGCCTGACCTGACCCTCGACTTCGATAACTTCACTGGCTGTTTGATGAGACTGGAGATGATGTTCAGTGAGGAACATTACATAATATCATAAATATATATGTGTTTATATAAGTCTGAATATACAGTCTGTGTAACCCTCAGTCGTCCAGAGCAAACATTCAAATCTGTCACTGGACAAAAGCTTTAGAATGAAAACCATAGACTGTTTATATAAATGGACATGGCTAACCTGTTAGCAGCCGCACTCCAAACAGGAAGTGATCATGGGCGCACTTCCTGCTCCATTGAGTCTGGTTCCACTTCACTTCCTGTGTATAAACAGCGCCCCCTCTCTGCTGTCAGACTCATTTTGGTCTTAAATGTTCGTATTAACCCTCTACATGATCCTGGGGTTTTTATTTCACTATTGTGTCTGTAAATCAAGATATGAACATTAATATGTTTAATTAATAAGCTACAAATCCCCAAAGTCGCTCTCGCTAGCGTTAGCAATAGGTTTGATTGACAGCGTTGCTTAGCGCCCGCCCCCTGCCAAACCAGAGGGACGTTAACTCCAGAATGTGACTGTTGGCGTCGCCCATCTCAGGGCGTCGCCGTTCTCAGGGCGCCGCCGCTCTCAGGGCGTCGCTGCTCTCAGTTCACGTAGACCAATTTGAAAGTGTGAAAACCACCTGTGACACAACTTTTTTTTTTCACAGGAATTTTCAAGAAACTGGACACGAACAAATCCGGCTCCATCGAACTGAACCTGCAACAGGTCTGGACCTGGACTAAACCAGGACTGAACCAGGACTAAACCAGCTCTAAACCAGGACTAAACCAGATCTAAACCAGGACTAAACCAGATCTAAACCAGGACTAAACCAGGACTAAACCAGGACTAAACCAGCTCTAAACCAGGACTAAACCAGATCTAAACCAGGACTAAACCAGGACTAAACCAGATCTAAACCAGGACTAAACCAGATCTAAACCAGGACTAAACCAGATCTAAACCAGGACTAAACCAGATCTAAACCAGGACTAAACCAGATCTAAACCAGGACTAAACCAGATCTAAACCAGATCTAAACCAGGACTAAACCAGGACTAAACCAGATCTAAACCAGATCTAAACCACGACTAATCATGCTTTTTTTTTTTTTTTTTTCCAGTGGCTGAATTTCTCCATGATCTGATGACATCATTTCCTGTTTGTGGATGACATCACTTCCTCTGTTCATTATTCATCTTTTAATTCAAGTATTAAACTGAATTTTTATTTCAAATGTAAAACTTAACAGCTGTAACTCTAAGTTTTAAAAATGACTTTGGGATCAAACCTTCAATAAAAAAACTCCAACCCCCGATGTGTCTAAACCGGGACTAAAACCGGGACTAAACCGGGACTAAACCGGGTCTAAACTTGTCCTTGGGTGGTTCCTCCAGGTGAACGCTGAGCACAGGGTTAAAAATGAAAGATCAGGATAATTCTGCAAACGCAGAGCTGCTGAACAAAGACCTCCACCTCAGAACACGAGCTCCACCTTAACCACAGACGTACAAACACGAGCTCCACCACAGAACACGAGCTCCACCTAAGAACACGAGCTCCACCTTAGAACACGACCTCCACCACAGAACACGAGCTCCACCTAAGAACACAAGCTCCACTTCAGACGTACAAAAACGAGCTCCACCTTAGAACACGACCTCCACCACAGAACACGAGCTCCACCTTAACCACAGACGTACAAACACGAGCTCCACCACAGAACACGAGCTCCACCTCAGTCGTATAAACCCGAGCTGCTCTTCTTCCATTTACCTCCACAGTCAAATTGCTCTGTACAATCAATCATTTCATCATTAAATGTCTCTGAACTAAATTTAGACCCTCCACCTTCTATTTCACCAAATATTTGTATTCTGACATTTCACTGTTATACTTTGCACAAAATATATAAATATACTTTAAATGTGGTATTGGTGCATTAGTCAGAGGTCAGGCTAAAAATAGGGCCCAAAATTATACAAATATGTTGTTTTATGGATGTATTTTATGAAACAAAAAGAACTTCAGTGTAACTTTACTGGGAGGAGCACAAGGGTCAGACGCAGGTGAAACCAGAATTTTACATACACGATATAAAAACACACACTTTCCTGGATAAATAAATACATTTTAAAAAGACAAAGGTCTTTTGTTAAACCCAACATCATAAAAATATGTGATTTTGAGGCTGAGTTATAAGAGAAACAAATTGGGGTCAAATTGACCCCGGAGGAACTTCAACGTAACTCTACTGAGAGGAACGTGCAGAGGTCAAAGGTCATTGTGATCTTCCTGTTTGTAAACTTCTGACGTTGTAGAAAAATATCCTTCTCTCATTATTGTGACACTTAGCAGTAGAAGTCATTTTGTTAATTCAAACTGACCCAAAACAGAAAAAGTTTATAACGTCTGGATTCAGCTCCACACAGACACAAGAATCTGACCTCTGACCCTCAGACACGACTCACCAGAGCCAAGTCACTTTATTTAACACATTTATTATCTGTACATTTATACACAGTCCTCTTTTAGTCCCGCTTCAGTCCCGCTTTAGTCCCTCCTTCTGCCCCCAGGAGCACGGCCTGTGCCTCCAGCAGGGTGGTGTCGGTGCTGTGTCCCAGGAAACGAGCGGTCAGTTCCAAATCCTGCAGTTGAAGCCGGACTCGGGTTCCTCTGGGCAGAACTGACCCGTCCGGAGTCCGGACCACGGCGTGAAACTTCCCCCCAAAGTCCACGTACAAGTCCTGGTTCAACACGTGGACCACTCTCCCCAAAACCACCTGCGAGAGAGAGAGGGTCAGAAAAAAGAGAGTGGGTCTGACGGAGTCAGAGAGCAGGGAGAGGGGTCAGAGAGGGTCAGAAAAAAGGGTCAGAGAGTGGGTCAGAGCACTGAGAGGGGATCAGGGAGGAGGGGGAGGGGGGTCAGAGAGGAGGGAGAGGGGGTCAGGGTCAGAGAGCAGGGAGAGGGGTCAGAAAAAAGGGTCAGAGAGTGGGTCAGAGCACTGAGAGGGGATCAGGGAGGAGGGAGAGGGGGGTCAGAGAGGAGGGAGAGGGGGTCAGGGTCAGAGAGCAGGGAGAGGGGTCAGAAAAAAGGGTCAGAGAGTGGGTCAGAGCACTGAGAGGGGGTCAGAGAGGAGGGAGAGGGGGGTCAGAGCGGGAGAGCTGACCTTGTCTTTAGCAGGTCCCATCTGAACCAGGGGCGACCTCCGCAGCAGCGAGGCGAAGCTGTCCGTGTGTCCGCCAACAGAGCGCTGCTGCGCGCCTTGGTTTGCGGCCTCCTCCCGCAGCTCCTCCTGGAGCTCCAGCGCCGCCGCGAACCCGGACCGAGACTTCCCCGGAGCAGAGTCCGAGGCGAAGTGATGAGAGCCCGGGCGCAGAGAGGAGCAGAGCCGCGGCCGAAACAAGCTCCAGAGACTCCGCCTGACCCTACAGTGCGCCGCCATCACGTATCCCAGCATGCACCGCGGGAGAGGGTGTTTATTTTAATAGATCCACGGGGAGGCGCTGTTTCTGTTGTCTCGTGTTTTTCTCTGCTGATAGAACAGCGTTATTTATTTATTTATTTATTTATTGTACTTATTTATTTTTTTGTATATATTCAGTAAAAAATAAATTTTCTTTTTGATGTGACAGTGTCAGAGTCCGGCCTGCAGGTGGCACTCTGCAGTGATGCACATGACGCACATACACAGTGACGCAGTGACGCAGTGACGCACATACACAGTGACGCAGTGACGCAGTGACGCTTCACGCACAGACACAACATGGCGGCGGTGTGGGTCACGGCTCCGGTTCTCGGCCTCAAACTGCGGCCAGTCTTCGGCGTCTCTGCGGCGGCTCAGCTCCTGGAGGACTTCGAACGGGACACGGTGAGGGTCTGACCCGAGTCTGTGAGGTTTAAGGCGGATTAAACGCCGTGATGTTGACGATTAAAACAACAGAAAAACTCCCAGAAGCCAAACAGGAACCTGCGTCTGTTTGGTGCTTCTCCGGGTTTTTTCAGCTGCTGTTTGTACTTCAGACTGATTAAACCTCCTGTGTGATGAAAAGTATGTGATTAAACCTCCTGTGTGATGAAAAGTATGTGATTAAACCGATGAAACCCCTGTGTAAAGTCCAGGTCTATTCCAGGTCTATTCCAGGTCTATTCCAGGTCTATTCCAGGTCTATTCCAGGTCTATTCCAGGTCTATTCCAGGTCTATTCCAGGTCTATTCCAGGTCTATTCCAGGTCTATTCCAGGTCTATTCCAGGTCTAACGCTGTGTTTAATGTGCAGGGACTGTGTGACCTGTACGTCCTGTGTAATGGGCGCGTGGTGGACAGAGACCAGACTCTGCAAAATGGATCTATCTATCACCTGGAACCACGGCTCCGAGGAGGCAAAGGAGGTGAGGACTGGACCGGGGACTGGACCGGGGACTGGACCGGGGACTGGACCGGGGACTGGACCGGGGACTCCTCCCTGATTCTTTGTCCAAATGTGGTGCGCAGGTTTCGGGTCGATGCTGCGAGCGCTTGGAGCTCAGATCGAAAAGACGACAAACCGAGAGGCATGTCGAGATCTGAGTGGGAGGAGGCTCCGGGATGTCAACCACGAGAAAGAGTGAGTACCCCAAAAACACGAGACAAGTACCTCAAACACAGACCCCACAGCATTTGAGGAGTGCCCAGATCCTGGAACATATAAATACCAAATAAAATAATATCAATTAAATGTTCATCAGGTGCTGTGTAAATCTGGA
The DNA here is from genome assembly GCF_009829125.3 of Periophthalmus magnuspinnatus. Classification (NCBI taxonomy): domain Eukaryota; kingdom Metazoa; phylum Chordata; class Actinopteri; order Gobiiformes; family Gobiidae; genus Periophthalmus; species Periophthalmus magnuspinnatus. Next base: position 22,250 of record NC_047126.1, on the reverse strand, counting down.
TCTAAAACCTCGGGGTTCAGATCAGCCTTGTGTGTTGAATGTTTTGTGTTTGTGTCATGTATTTTTTGTTCAGGATGGCCGAGTGGCTGAAAAAGCAGGCGGAGCGAGAGGCAGAGAAGGAGCAGCGACGACTCGAGCGACTTCAGAAGAAACTCGCCGAACCAAAGCATCATTTTACAGACGCCCAGTACACGCAGCAGTGCCACGAGTTATCGGAGCGACTGGAGGATTCTGTTATCAAAGGTAAAACATCACCAAAACAGGACCAAAGAGTACACAGATCCTCGAGCTGTCAGTGAGGCAGGAAGACAAGAAAGGGCCCCTATTCTCTGATCTATGTTCTGATGTCGTTTCCTCGTCACAAACAGACCTGGAGTTGTGTTTTGTTTCATTCACCCGTTTAACACACAAACCCTGCAGATTTAGGCTGAGTTCTTGTCTCAGGTTTTCACACATTCTTGGCTCACACACTGCATCATTCACCCCAAACACCATGAGCCACGCGAGAGTCCATCAGCTCATCAAAGAACTCCATGACAACTGTACGCGGTGGTCTCTCACACGTGACTAAATACACCGTGAGGACCGTACGTGGTGGTCTCTCACACGTGACTAAATACACCGTGAGGACCGTACGCGGTGGTCTCTCATATGTGACTAAATACACCGTGAGGACCGTACACGCCGGTGAAGGACAAGAAAAAGAACGACGTGCAGACAGACCCGGGCTCACCTGTGCAGACAGAGGCAGGAGGAGAACTTGGCTGATATTAAATTGATCCAAATTGCTTACAAATTTGTGATCCGAGCGCTTTTTGGCTCAGTTCCACTTTTACTGTTTACTTTTACCATGTTCACACTGCACTCGCCTCGCTCCAGACCGAGACCTCCTGTTTACCGCAGTAAATGGTTTACCGCGTGGTGGGTACTGTGGATACACATGGATTAGGGGGGAGCAGATTAGATCTTTTAGTGTTGTTCTACTCTGATGATTCACATGTGTTCCTGTCCTCAGGTCTCCAGGCGTCCTGCAGTACTGGGGTCAGTGCTGGGGTCAGTGCTGGGGTCAGTGCTGGGATCAGTACTGGGGTCAGTGCTGGGGTCAGTGCTGGGGTCAGTGCTGGGGTCAGTGCTGGGGTCAGTGCTGGGATCAGACCTGAGATCAGACCTGAGAGCTCCAAACGTCCAAGTAAAGACAGAGAGGGACCGCTGAGCAAGAAGAGTCGCTGCAACGACCCCTTCACCTGGTGAGACCATAGACTGTTTATTTAAATGGACGTAGCTAACACGCCGCCTGCCGTGTCCAAACAGGAAGTGGGCACGATTTGGCTCCACTGACTTTGGTTCCAGTTCATTTTCTCTGTAAGATCAAACTCCCTCAGTCGACTACGACCCTGACCCCTACACCCTGACCTCTGACCCTAACACTTAACACATTTTTTTGGTTTAAATGATAGTGAATAAATCTATATTTATGAAATCAATGTCTTGAGTAGCTGTCTTAAGTTTTGTTTTTGAAAATGCTAAATTAAACTGAGTCATGCTTATTTCTTTTTTTCCCCTCATCGCCCGATTTAACCCAAAACTTTGTGTCCAGGACCGGACTGGACCTGATCTCCTCCGATGACGACGTGGACCAAGAGTCTGACTCAGAACCAGGGAGAGAGAGTCCTGGTCCAGAAATGGAGCCGCACCCGGAGAGGGGTGGTTCTGACCCAGTCTCTGCTCCACCCTGTGCTCCACACGAACCCCAGTCCTCCAGCCCTGAAGACTCAGAGTCCGAGGTCCAAGAGCCAAACCGGCCCGGGTCCAACGGCTCTGACTCCAGTCCTAACCCTCAGCATGGGTCCAGACCGAGTCCACACCCAGAGGAGTCCAGACCTGAGGGAGACCCAAGGAGGTCCGGTCCTGATCAGGTCCAGAGGAAACCCACAGAGTCCAGTTCTAGTCCAGAGCAGAACCAGGACCAGATTCCAGATCAGGTAAAATGTTGCCCACAGACTCGAACCACCGACTCAGGCCTGATACTGAGGCACACAAGGGAGGGCATCTGACACACACAGGCCGTGTGTGTCAGGTCTCAATTCGCCAAATGCACCTTTTGAAGGTTCCCTTCGAAGTTCTCCTCAAAGTGTAGTTTGAAGGTTCCGGACGAGAGTGTGTCCTCCTCAGTGTCGTCTCCATCTTGCTGAAGTGGGACAGGCCCACACCACGGACCGCACTTCCACCTCTGTCTTTGAGCGTACGATACGTACATTACATACGTTATTTTTAATTATTTATTATTTAATAGAAGAAAAGTCAAGATGTCGTCGTCGCAGCCGATTCTTTCTGTTTAGATTGAATATCAATAGGCAAATATAATGTTCAAGGTGATTTTTTTCTCAATTGTAGCTACTTCATAACTTTAACAAAATAAACCTTGTGAAAACGTAATAACAGAGACAGAGGTAACAATATAATTTTGACATTCATAGTCTATAAACCAGAGACACTGATTAGTTGTACATAAAGTGGGATATTGCAGTTTAATGGTTCTGTATTTTGTCCAGTGGCTGCACCACTTTAATAACAGTAGAGGGCACTGTTTCCCTTCTATGCCGTGCCAGTTCTTTTCATATTATTGTGAGGTATTTTCTAGCAGTGCAGCACTACATCAAACTAGTATCTCGATTTACTAACACGAAGGTAAATGACACGTGCCACTAGGGGGCGCAGACCTATGGAATGTACCGGAACACATGAAGATTTTGTGCCCATCTCAGGACTTTGTTCTGTCCTTTCCTGAGAGTCCGTTGCTTCATTGTTCACATTACCTGTGTGGATCATTAAACTCTTCTGACTTTATGTTTCTCTTGGTCTTTGACGCAATAGAAACGAACATTCTTACATTATTCTTATTGCAATAATATTTTCTCATGATAATAATGTCTCTTATTGTGTAGCAATAACTCCACATTCCTTTATTCCATGTAACTCTCCTCCTTTTTAATCTTCAAACACACTGTACTTATCTTTATTCAGATTTAACAGTTTCATGTCACTCTGATGAGGTAAACCAGTGCGAACATTTGAACGTGTATTACACAGTGGACTCCATTTTCTTCTCTTTTTTGTGTAGTTGTGTTGCATGATGGGATATAGCAGTGCGTGAAGTGTGCTTCAGTTACGTCCGATCTCCATGGAAACGGTGGAAAGGGCAGGGCAGATTTGTCGGGCGCATTCAGTCGGGTGCGTTGAAATGGGACAGCCCTTGTTGTGCCGGAAATTACGTAACTGCCCTTCGATGCACACTTCGAATGGTGATTCTAAGGCCAGTTTGGTGAATTGAGACACGGCCAGAGACATCACGCTGATCTTCTACATATATCTCTATGGTGGATTGTTCAGCAGTTACCATGGAGACACAATGCACATGTTAGCAAATGCTAGCAAAAGTGAAAACTCAAGAAAATATCTAAACTGTTTAAAGAGCGCATATTCAGGAGCCTGTGGTTAACACGAGCGTTCATGGTCCTGTTTACGAGTGTGAGTGCTAATGCTAACGCTAATGTTAGCCAGCTTGTACTGTAATGTTTTTTGAGAGAGACTTGTTCAACAGCTGAACTGATTTGTGCTCAGTCACTTTAATCCGAGCTTCAATTTAACACGATCTATAAAGTCTAACTTAGTCCCACAGCTTCAGACAGAGCAGTGCTTTCAGTTAACATCCACATTCTCTGTGACGCTATCAGCTGTAAAGTATCAATAGGAGGATAGGAAGGGCATCTGACTTGATCTGACCTGTGCTGCTCTCTGTGTCCACAGCGCCCCCTCTTGGACCTGGACTCTGTCACGAGACCCGAGGACCTGGAGGCTCTGGGTCTGAATGTCCTGAAGGAGGAACTGATGAGACGAGGGTTAAAGTGCGGGGGAACTTTATCAGAGCGCGCAGCCAGACTCTACAGCGTGAGAGGGAAGAAGGACGGAGAGGTGGAGCCGGGACTGAGAGCAAAGAGCAAGAAGAAAGGGAAATGAGAGGTGGAGGGAGGAGGAAAGAGGTGGAGGAGAGAGGAGGAAAGAGGAGAGAGGAGGAGTGAGGTGGAGGAGAGAGGTGGTGGAGAGAGGTGGAGGAGAGAGGTGGAGAGAGGAGGAAAGAGGTGGAGAGAGGAGGAGAAGAGGTAGAAAGAGGAGGAGGAGAGGAAGAGAGGAGGAGAGGAGGAGAGAGGTGGAGGACTGGTGCTCCTGAAGACAAACACCCTGTCTGGAAAAGGGGCGGAGCATTTGCGACGTCCTTTTGGAGCTGTATTCTGATTGGCTGCTCATGTTTCTATTTTAAAATGTGTTTTTTCTTAAGCTTTTTTTGTATTTTTATATTTTAATCTGAATCTGCCCAAAAGGTGACACAAGATGTTTGTGAGCAGAGTTTTGAGTTTTATTCTAAATTTTATTGTATAAATGTGAAATAAATACATCACTGAGTCTGTGGAAGGAGTTTAAGTGTGTTCAGTCAATGTCAGACCCTCCTGTGGTCTGGGGTCAGGTCCTGGTCCTGGGCCGGGCCTCGGCCCGGTTCAGATCCTGGGTCAGGCCTCGGTCTGGTTCAGATCCTGGGTCAGATCCTGGTCCGGTTTCTGGTCCCGTCTCTTCCTTCGGAGGCAGCAGCAGATGGTTACGGCGGCAAGCACAGCCAGCGTTACTGCGGCAACAGCGATGAGCGCGTGCATGAGGGCATGTGTGTATGGCACAGGCGTGCACGTGAAGGAGCCGTGAGTGTTCACGCAGCCGTGCGCACAGGGGGCGGGGCTTAGCACGCACTCGTCGATGTCTTCACACTGACCCCCCCTGAACCTGAGACCGGGGCCACAGTCCGAGCACCCCACGACCTCCGGGTCCCCGAGCGGAGACTTGGACCGGTTCAGAGCCAGACCCCAACGGCCCGACGGGTCTGGACTCGGGTCTGGACTTGGATCTAAGGAAAAACAGTGACATTTTAGTGTTAGATTTAGTGACAAGGTCTAATCTCCTGCTATATTTCTCCAACCACAACAACAGGACAGGAGGGCATCTGACACACAGATACAGGAGGAGGGGAGGGCATCTGACACACACACAGATACAGGTGGACGGGAGGGCATCTGATACAGACCTGGTCCGGTCCAGGTCCATATTCCCTGGACACACTGTAGTAGAAGAACTTCTCCAGACCAACATTCCACAGAGACTTTGTCCGGCTCCGAGTCGTCCAAAGACAGAGCACGAGACCTGGGGACCTGAGGGAGGGGACAGGGACCAGGACCAGGGTCTTGGTCCGGACTCTGGTCCGGACTCTGATCCGACTCAGAGGCCAGAGATGGATCAAGTCTCAGACTGGGTCCAGTTTGCTCTGGTTCTAAAAGGATCAAGAGAAACGTTGACCAAATTTTAAACCAACAGTTTTATGAAAAAAACAAAACTCAAAACCAAAATAATATTTAGTGAAAAATACCTGAGGACAGTTTGTGGTCCACAGCCCCAGACCAGGTCTCAGGACCAGGACTGGGACCAGGACTGGGACCAGGACTGGGACCAGGACTGGGACCAGGACTGGGACCAGGTCTGGGACCAGGTCTGGGACCAGGTCTGGGACCAGGTCTGGGACCAGGTCTGGGACCAGGTCCGGTCTGGCCTCTGATTGGGTCTGAAACAGTCGAATATGACGGTGTAGACTCTTGTTCTGGTGGCCCAGGACTTGGCCCGGTCCCGGGTCTGGACTTGGAATCTGGAGGTCCACAGATGAAGTGGTTCTTGTTTCTGCAGCTCTGGGAAACCAGACCCCAGGACCCAGAGCCCAGAGCCACAGCTCCACACCTGAAAAGTACACACAAATACTACTGTAGTACTGTACTGATCCAGAGCCACAGCTCCACACCTGAAAAGTACACACAAATACTACTGTAGTACTGTACTGATCCAGAGCCACAGCTCCACACCTGAAAAGTACACACAAATACTACTGTAGTACTGTACTGTAGTACTGTACTGATCCAGAGCCACAGCTCCACACCTGAAAAGTACACACAAATACTACTGTAGTACTGTACTGATTCAGAGCCACAGCTCCACACCTGAAAAGTACACACAAATACTACTGTAGTACTGTACTGATCCAGAGCCACAGCTCCACACCTGAAAAGTACACACAAATACTACTGTAGTACTGTACTGTAGTACTGTACTGATCCAGAGCCACAGCTCCACACCTGAAAAGTACACACAAATACTACTGTAGTACTGTACTGTAGTACTGTACTGATCCAGAGCCACAGCTCCACACCTGAAACACAAAAGTACTCTGAAGTAACACAAATACTACTACTGTAGTACTGTACTCCCATACTACTGTCTACTGTAGTACCGTACTGTAGTACTGCTGCTCGGACTGTAAAAAACTACAGCAGTACAGGAGGAGTGTATATGAGTACTTGTTGGTGTATATTAGGTACTTCCTGTGGTATTTTTGAGGTATTCACCTGACGTTGGTGCAGGTGTCTCGAGGCTCCTCCCTCCAGGTGCTCAGCTCGGAGTCCATCCTCCCGTCGACAAATCTAAACCAACAGACCAATCAAGAGTCCTGCAGATACTACTGCTAGTACTACTAATACTACTGCTACTACTACTACTAATACTACTGCTACTACTACTACTAATACTACTGCTACTACTAATACTACTACTACTGCTAATACTACTGCTACTACCATTACTGCTAATAACACTACTGCTGCTGCTGCTGCTGCTGCTGCTACTGCTACTACTACTAATACTACTAATACTACTGCTACTACTAATACTACTGCTAATACTATTGCTACTACTACTACTAATACTACTGCTGCTACTACTAATAATACTACTGCTGCTACTAATACTATTGCTACTACTACTGCTAATACTACTGCTACTACTACTACTAATACTACTGCTACTACTAATACTACTACTACTGTTATTACTACTGCTACTACTACTACTAATACTACTGCTACTACTACTACTACTACTAATACTACTGCTACTACTACTACTACTACTGTTATTACTACTGCTACTACTACTACTAATACTACTGCTACTACTGCTACTGCTACTATTACTGCTATTAGTGCCTGGACTGGACCAGTCCAGTCCAGGCTACTAGTGCTACCACTAGTAGTACTGCTAGTATTACTAGTACTACTAATAGTACTAGTTCTACTAATAGTACTAGTTCTACTGCTACGACTGCTACTACTACAGGACCAGACCTGGTCCAGTCCAGTTTTTGTTCTGGTCCAGTCCTGGTCCAGTCTAATTTTTGTCCTGGTCCAGTCCTGGTCCAGTCCTGATCCAGTCCTGGTCCAGTCCTGATCCAGTCCTGATCCAGTCCTGATCCAGTCCAGTTTTTGTCCTAGTCCAGTCCTGGTCCAGTCCTGGTCCAGACCCACCTGAACCCCCTCTGGTCCAGATCCGGGACCACACACAGATTTTTGGGTTTCTCAAGTCCGATCCAGAAGAACGCTGCACTGTGATAGGTCAGAGCCGTCCTCAGCTCCTGATTGGTCCGTAGCAGCTCACTCAGCTCCTGATTGGTGGAGAAGGTGGCCAGGTCACCGTGGAAACAGGCGGCTCGGGCCTCTTCATAGGTCAGCTGCTCTAGCCCCACCCACCAGCCTTCAGCCAATGGGAGGCCAAGGAGAAGGATGATGGACAGGTGCATGGCCCAGCCCCCGATGACGTCACTCCTGAATTTACAAAATCATATATTTTATATTAATTCTACTACTTAATACGTAGTAGTAGTAACAGTAGTAGCAGCAGCAGTAGCAGTAGTAGTAGCAGTAGTAGTAGTAGCAGTAGTAGTAGTAGCAGCAGTAGCAGTAATAGGAGCAGTAGTAGCAGCAGTAGTTGTAGTAGTAGTAATAGTAGCAGTAGTAGTAGTAGCGGTAGTAGTAGTAGCGGTAGCAGTAGTAGTAGTAGCGGTAGTAGTAGTAGCAGTAGTAGTAGTAGTAGGAGTAGTATTAGCAAGTTTAAGATACAAGAACTCTGGACTTTAGCGACTGATGGAGTAGGACGTGTGACTCGGGGGCTCCCGCAAAAAACAATTAAAAGTTTATTAGGGCTTTTTTATTGACACTGCGGCAAGTCGTCTTGGGACAAGAGTTTGTTTTTTTACATCACGGAGCACTGACATGCCTCCAAAACCCAGGAATACAAGTGGCTCCACTACAGCGCACGCTCAGCCCTGGCTTTGAGTAACCCCGGCCCCCTCGCCTCCTCCGGAGGCGGCTACCCTCACTTCGGACATGACTTCTGCAGACTTTAAGGCTGGACTGCTCGCTCACCTCCCAGACGAGGGAGTAAACATTATTAGAGCTGAGCTGGCGACAGCCATGTCTGACAATTTCACCAAAATAAAGTCCGAACTGCAAGATGTGAAAACCGAGCTAAGTGGTAGCATTGCAACTGTTAAGATACAAGAGCTCTGAGTACCATCTCCAAAAGAGAAGAAGAAATGTGGAAGATTCAAGGATTCAAAAGGTCAAAAGGTCATACTTGACTGGAAGCCAAAAGGGAAGAAACAGGAAGGTGAGAAGCGGAAACAACGGATTAAACAAATCGAAGAGGAAGTCAAGACCCAAAATGTGTCGTTAAACATCTCACAAAATCTAACGAAGAATGGATCACATTTCTCCCAGCACTGAAGGAAGATCCCTAAGTCCACTCCACAGAAGTCCGCTCCACAGAAGTCCGCTCCACAGAAGTCCGCTCCACAGAAGTCCGCTCCACAGAAGTCCGCTCCACAGAAGTCCGCTCCACAGAAGTCCGCTCCACAGAAGTCCACTCCACCCACTGAGAGTAACACGAGTTACTCTTAGTAGTAGCACCAGTAGCATTAGTAGGAGTAGGAGTAGTATTAATAATAGTAGTATTACTTGTTGTAATAATAATAGTGGCAATAGGAGGAGTAGCAGCTGTAGTGGCCAGAATACTCCCAAGTACTGCTGCAAATACTCCAAGTACTGCTGCCAGATGTTGTGGTTGAAGAAATACAGAAATGATCAGCAGAATTTTTTTTTTTGGATGATTTTTGTTTGGATGATTCTTATAAATGAGAAACAGCAGCTCTGCTTCGTTTTGAATCATAACAACCACAAACATTTAAATCTGCACAAATATATTTATTTATTTATTTATTTATTTATAGCGGACAGTGCATGTTGACCAACAGTAACTGTTTAACATGTTTTAATGTTTGTGACAAAGGACTACAGATGGAAATTAGCATTTTGCTAAATCTGGTGCAGCCATCTTTTTAATGCATCTGCACACTGTCCTTCAAATAAATAAATAAATAAATAAACATGCCAGAATTAGCCAAGAGGCTAGTTTTCATCTGTTGTCCGTTGCCATGATGTACAGATGGCTCCTTGCAAATTTAAATAATTTACAGAGGACACATAGAATAAAATAAAAATAAATGTACTATACATGTACAGTACATGTGCAGTACATGTGCAGTACATGTGCAGTACATGTGCAGTACATGTGCAGTACATGTGCAATATATGTACCTGCAGGAAACAACTCTTCAAATCATTTCATATCATCAACATATGTAAGAGTATATATTACTATATATTACTATTACATATTACTTGAGTACAGTGTATTACTCGAGTAAGAGTACTGTTACACTGTACAGTGTATTACTCAAAAGTATTTTAAAAAGAAGCAATACTACCCACCTCTGGCCCTGATGCAGTCCTGGGTCAAATGTTGTTTAGTCCTAGTTCAGTTTAGATTTTCTGGATTCTAAACCATCCTCCAGTCTGGACTCTGGCCCCTGGACTGATCTCTAGACAGGTCTCTGGTCCCTGGACGCTGGTCTAGCCTCTGGTCGCTGGACTCTGGTCCCTGGTCTCTGGACAGGTCCCTGGTCCCTGGACTCTGGTCCCTGGACTCTGGTCCCTGGACTCTGGTCCCTGGACTCTGGTCCCTGGTCCCTGGACTCTGGTCCCTGGTCTCTGGACTCTGGTCCCTGGTCTCTGGACAGGTCCCTGGTCTCTGGTCCCTAGTCTCTGGTTCCTGGACTCTGGTCCCTGGACTCTGGTCTAATCTCTGGACTGGTCCCTGCCCAGAGACCAGACCGGGTCCTGCTCTGGCCCTCCCTCAGTCTGTGGGACAGGAAGTGAACAGAATGAGACAGGAAGTGTGCGCGGGTCTGATAGGAGGACTTCCTGCCGGAGTGGACCTGGACCGGATCCGTTTGAGTTTTTCCTTTGATTGGTCAGATTCAGAACTGATTTAATCAGACTGAGCCTTTCTCTGAGAGCCCGCCCCCCGGAGCACCCCCCGGAGCGCCCCCCGGAGCGCCCCCCGGAGCGCCCCCCGGAGCGCCCCCCGGAGCGCCCCCCTGGAGCGCCCCCTGGAGCGCCCCCTGGAAACCTGAAAATGACCCAGTTACAGAGAGAGTTAAGGAAAAGTCTTGTGGGTCACGAGTCTTTTCTGTGGCGTCAAAGCCTGATCTGGTCAAGTCTCTGAAGAGAGTCTGGGGCGCAGTCTGGGGTGACGCGGAGCCGGGCGTGGTCTGGACATCTGGGAGGCTGCAGGGTTTTGTGTCCTTAGGCAAGACACTTCACCCACATCGCCTCGTATGAAAGTGGTGTGTGCGCACGTGATGAGAGGATGGTGCTCACAGAGTAGGTGGTATTAAAGTGTAAACTCACAGAGTACGTGGTATTAAAGTGTAAACTCACAGAGTACGTGGTATTAAAGTGTAAACTCACAGAGTACGTGGTATTAAAGTGTAAACCTCCAGTGAAACTTGGTTTGTGGTTAAAAAAAAAAAAAAAAAAAAAACTGCCTGAAGTGGACAATACATGATACAAAAGGGTCAACAAAGGGATTTACTTGCTGACTTTTTAAAAGGTGGATTATGGAACTTTTCTGGTGGGGGGGCTCTGTTTGTTTCCATGAATACTCCACTGCTTTGCATTACACGTTTTCATTTATTTGATTGGAAGAAATGTTTTGAAAAACATGCATTCTTTCTGTGAGTGTGGCTTGCCTTTGCACAGATCTGACCTGGAAATTGGCCTGGTGCTCCACTCACAAGATGGCTGCTGCATTTGCCATGGCTCTTTATGTAGGTCTTATAATGCTTCATCACAAAAATCACATAGTGCAGCTTTAAACCCTGTCTCATTTCATTTGAAACCTAAAGCACAGGGTCTGTTTGACAAATACAGGTTCATCTCACAGTCAGAGGTCAGAGGTCAGAGGTCAGATCTGTGAGAGCTTATTTCAATGGTTCGGACATACGGATGAAAAAAACTTGTGTCTTTATTAAATAAAAATAATTTCTACATTAAATACAAGGAACTGCGGATGCACCGATTCAGCTTTTTCTGTCCCGATACGGTTCCGATACGATGACTCCGATACTATAGTGTGTATCGATGGATCTGTTATTTATCTCTGAGGTAACAACTGAACAACTTTATGTAAATAAAGTTCAAACATTATGAGACTTTCTGGACAACTATGACCAGTAAAGAGTCTTACATCTGCATGTATGTGTCCACAGGATATCGACTGAACCGATATGTGGAAGCCGATATCTGATCCAACGTATTCAGTACCAGCGCCAATATCTGATACCAGTATTGGATCGGTGCATCCCCAATTAGTAACATACAGTATAATTATAATCTACTTTTGATCAAATTTTTTCAAGTTTTTGTCCTGTTCAGGACCAGATCTCACTCGTTTTTTATGGTGGCCCATTCTGCCACTGTGTCCTTGAGCAAAACACTTCACCGGAACCAACTGAATCCACAAGAACTACAAGAGGTTCTGGTTTAGTCCCAGTTCAGTGCAGTGGGTTAGAATCCCGGCGGGTTCCAGGAGCAGGTCTGTGGACTCTGGACTTCCTCATAGCACTGGACCATGTCTCCGGGCTTAAAATCCACATCTCCGTCAGCAGACAGTCCACAGTCCATCCCCGACTTCACCGAAGACACATCGTCCTTATGGTGCTTCAGAGCAGATAGGGACCCTGCAAGAACAGAGACCGGGTTCAGACCAGAGACAGGGACCAGAGACCGGGTTTACACCAGGTTTAGACAAGAGACAGAGTTCAGACCGGGTTCAGACCATAGACTGAATTTAAACCAGAGACAGGGTTTAGACAAGAGACTGGGTTTAAACCAGAAACTGGGTTTAGATCAAAGACTGGGTTTAAAACATAAACCAGGTTTAGACCAGGGACTGGGGTTTAGGGAGATATGAACCCAGTCTAAAGCCGGTCTAGAGCCGGTCTGAAGCACATACCCTCCCACAGGACTAGTGCCCCCCTCAGGACTCTGAAGTGGTGTCGTTTGTCCAGGACTCCTCTCTGGACTCTACAACCGGCCACAGGGACTTTCCTTTTCCCCACAGAGACCTCAAAAACCGCGAGAACACTGGCCTCTCCTGCAACACAAGACCAGGGTTAGACCAGGGCTAGACCAGGGTTAGACCAGGGTAAGACCAGGGTTAGACCAGGGTAAGACCAGGGTTAGACCAGGGTTAGACCAGGGCTAGACCAGGGTTAAACCAGGGTTAGACCAGGGCTAGACCAGGGCTAGACCAGGGCTAGACCAGGGCTAGACCAGGGTTAGACCAGGGCAAGACCAGGGTTAGACCAGGGTTAGACCAGGGCTAGACCAGGGCTAGACCAGGGTTAGACCAGGGTTAGACCAGGGTAAGACCAGGGCTAGACCAGGGTTAGACCAGGGCTAGACCAGAGCTAGACCAGGGTTAGACCAAGACCAGGGCTAGACCAGGGCTAGACCAGGGTTAGACCAGGGCTAGACCAGGGTTAGACCAGGGTTAGACCAGGGTTAGACCAGGGCTAGACCAGGGTTAGACCAGGGTAAGACCAGGACTAGACCAGGGCTAGACCAGGGTTAGACCAGGGTTAGACCAGGGCAAGACCAGGGTTAGACCAGGGTAAGACCAGGGCAAGACCAGGGCAAGACCAGGGTTAGACCAGGGTAAGACCAGGGCCAGACCAGGGTTAGACCAAGACCAGGGCTAGACCAGGGCTAGATCAGGGTTAGACCAGGGCTAGACCAGGGTTAGACCAGGGTTAGACCAGGGTTAGACCAGGGTTAGACCAGGGTAAGACCAGGGTTAGACCAGGGTAAGACCAGGGCTAGACCAGGGTTAGACCAGGGTTAGACCAGGGCTAGACCAGGGCTAGACCAGTGTTAGACCAAGACCAGGGCTAGACCAGGGTTAGACCAGGGTTAGACCAGGGTTAGACCAGGGTAAGACCAGGGTTAGACCAGGGTAAGACCAGGGCTAGACCAGGGTTAGACCAGGGTTAGACCAGGGCTAGACCAGGGTTAGACCAGGGTTAGACCAGGGCTAGACCAGGGTTAGACCAGGGTTAGACCAGGGCTAGACCAGGGCTAGACCAGGGTTAGACCAGGGTAAGACCAGGGTTAGACGAAGACCAGGGCTAGACCAGGGCTAGACCAGGGCTAGACCAGGGCTAGACCAGGGCAAGACCAGGGTTAGACCAGGGTAAGACCAGGGCAAGACCAGGGCTAGACCAGGGTTAGACCAGGGTAAGACCAGGGATAGACCAGGGTAAGACCAGGGTTAGACCAGGGTAAGACCAGGGCTAGACCAGGGTTAGACCAGGGTTAGACCAGGGCTAGACCAGGGTTAGACCAAGACCAGGGCTAGACCAGGGTTAGACCAGGGTTAGACCAGGGCTAGACCAGGGTTAGACCAGGGTTAGACCAGGGTTAGACCAGGTTTAGACCAGGTTTAGACCAGGTTTAGACCAGGTTTAGACCAGGTTTAGACCAGGGTAAGACCAGTGTAAGACCAGTGTAAGACCAGGGCTAGACCAGGGTTAGACCAGGGTTAGACCAGGGCTAGACCAGGGTTAGACCAGGGTTAGACCAGGGTAAGACCAGGGTTAGACCAGGGTAAGACCAGGGCTAGACCAGGGTTAGACCAGGGTTAGACCAGGGCTAGACCAGGGTTAGACCAAGACCAGGGCTAGACCAGGGTTAGACCAGGGTTAGACCAGGGCTAGACCAGGGTTAGACCAGGGTTAGACCAGGGTTAGACCAGGTTTAGACCAGGTTTAGACCAGGTTTAGACCAGGTTTAGACCAGGGTAAGACCAGTGTAAGACCAGGGCTAGACCAGGGTTAGACCAGGGTTAGACCAGGGCTAGACCAGGGTTAGACCAGGGTTAGACCAGGGTTAGACCAGGGTAAGACCAGGGTTAGACCAGGGTAAGACCAGGGCTAGACCAGGGTTAGACCAGGGTTAGACCAGGGCTAGACCAGGGTTAGACCAAGACCAGGGCTAGACCAGGGTTAGACCAGGGTTAGACCAGGGCTAGACCAGGGTTAGACCAGGGTTAGACCAGGGTAAGACCAGGGCAAGACCAGGGTTACACCAGGGTTAGACGAAGACCAGGGCTAGACCAGGGCTAGACCAGGGCTAGACCAGGGCAAGACCAGGGTAAGACCAGGGCAAGACCAGGGCTAGACCAGGGTTAGACCAGGGTAAGACCAGGGATAGACCAGGGTTAGACCAAGACCAGGGCTAGACCAGGGCTAGACCAGGGTTAGACCAGGGCTAGACCAGGGCTAGACCAGGGTAAGACCAGGGCTAGACCAGGGTTACACCAAATCAAATCAAATCAAATCAAACTTTATTTATATAGCACTTTTCATACAAAAAAAAGTAACACAAAGTGCTTTACAAACCATTAAAATCAGTCCCACCCACCAAACCCACCCAGCCACCCGACAGCCCAACAACCCAACCCCAACACATCAATAATCATAACCAAACAACCCCCCACCCCAACACACACTCCCACCCCCCACCTCAACACATGTTAAAATACCTCAGTTTCATTTAAAATATGTTTAAGTGGAACAGGCTGGATAAAGATGAACCAGATGAGAGAGCGCCACCAGAGGAACCATCTGCACCAGGAACAGGGTCACCCACAGCCACAGGACACCAGCCCAGGGCCCAGAGAAGAGATGAGGTCAAGACTAAACCTCCAGGGCCCAGGAGCCAGGGCCCAGCAGCCACAGCCAACCACAGCTCCCGGTGCAGAGGGCTCCTCAGAGGAAACACTGGGAAATCTAAAATGATTAAAAATAATAAAATAAGTCAAACCTAATAAATAAGTCAATAAATAATCAATAAATAATAAAATAATCAATAAATAATAAAATAAGTCAAAACTAAACAAGTAAATAAAACATAAGTAAAACATAAACACACTAGCCAGCCTAAATAAGACTAAATAAATAGAGAAGTAAACTAAAATGATAAATACTAATCAAAAGCTATGCTAAAAAGATGGGTCTTGAGCCTGCTTTTAAAAACCTGAATGTTCTCTGCGGCCCTGAGGTCCTCCGGCAGGCTGTTCCATAGACGGGGGCCATAAAACTGGAAAGAGGCCTCTCCATGCGTGTGTGTCCTGACTTTGGGAATGACTAGGAGCCTGCTGCCGGAGGAGCGCAGGGGCCGCGAGGGTTCATAGGATAAAAGCAGTTCTGTAAGATAAGAAGGCCCAAGACCATTAAGACATTTAAAAACCAGTAAAAGAACTTTAAAATCGATCCTGAAACACACAGGGAGCCAATGCAGGGATTCTAAAACCGGTGTAATGTGGCCCCGCCCCCTGGTCTTAGTCAGGACACGTGCTGCTGAATTTTGTAATAATTGTAGACCTGAAATCGCCTTTTTGGGAAGACCAGAGAGCAGGGCATTACAGTAGTCTATACGACTGGTGATAAAAGCATGCATCAGCGTCTCTGTGTTGGCCCGAGAGAGAATGGGACGGACTCTGGCTATGTTTTTCAAATGGTAAAAACCAATTTTTGTGATGTTTTTAATGTGTGGAATAAAAGTCAGCTCAGAGTCAAAAATAACGCCCAGGTTTCTTACTTGTGATGATGGATTAAAAGACTGTGACTGTAATTTGGGTAAAAGTTTCTCTCTCTGGGCCTCAGGACCGATGATTAAAACCTCAGTTTTGTCCTGGTTAAGCTGGAGGAAGTTTTCTGCCATCCAGGATTTGATGTCTAAAATACAGTTAAAAAGAGCATCCACTGGGCTGGTGTCATCAGGAGACATGGAGATGTAAAGCTGTGTATCATCTGCATAGCTGTGGAAGCTGATTCCATGTCTCCTGATGACATCACCAAGAGGGAGCATGTACAGGTTAAAAAGTATAGGACCTAAAATGGAACCCTGGGGCACACCACATGTGATTTTATGAACCTGAGAGGAGTAGGTGTCTAAGCTTACCATAAATGTTCTGTCTGTGAGGTAGGAAGTAAACCATTTGTGTACAGTACCAGAGAGGCCGACCAGGTGTTTGAGTCTGTTTAAAAGAATAGTGTGGTCTACTGTATCAAAGGCAGCACTTAGATCCAGTAGAACCAACACTGTCACCTGTTTAGAATCATAATTTAGTCTAAAATCATTTAAAATCTTTGTCAAGGCTGTCTCTGTACTGTGGTTTACTCTAAAACCAGACTGACATTCTTCAAGAATGTTCTGTGTGTTTAAAAAATAATTAAGCTGGGTAAAAACAAGTTTTTCTAAAATTTTGCTTAAAAATGGTAAGTTAGACACTGGTCTGTAATTGTTAAAATCATTAAAATCTAAATTGCTCTTCTTCAGCAGGGGCCTCACCACTGCAGCTTTAAAGGCAGTGGGAAAGACCCCTGTCTGAAGAGAGTAGTTCATCATGTTTAAAAGCTCGTCTCTAAAAGATTCATAAAATGACTTGAAGAACCGTGTTGGAATGGGGTCAGCAAGACATGTGGTGGGTCTCACTGAGGAGAAAACTTCATCAAGCCTCTCAGCATTAACCAGGACAAAGCTGTCCAGTGTTTCCTCTGGTAAAGACAAACAATCAGACCAGGTCTAACCAGGGTTAGACCAGGGCTAGACCAGGGTAAGACCAGGGCTAGACCAGGGTTAGACCAGGGCTAGACCAGGGTTAGACCAGGGTTAGACCAGGGTAAGACCAGTGTAAGACCAGGGCTAGACCAGGGTTAGACCAGGGCTAGACCAGGGTAAGACCAGGGCTAGACCAGGGCTAGACCAGGGCTAGACCAGGGTTAGACCAGGGTTAGACCAGGGCTAGACCAGGGCTAGACCAGGGTTAGACCAGGGTTAGACCAGGGCTAGACCAGGGATAGACCAGGGTTAACAACAACAACATTCTACTGCAGAGGTTACAATGTGACATTGGAATCAGAGGGACCGCCCTCAAATGGTTTAAATCCTATCAGATAGGTACCAGTTTGTTAGTATAAACCAGAGCACCTCTCCCTGTTCTAAAGTAGCCTGTGGTGTTCCACAAGGATCTGTGCTTAGTCCAATCCTATTTACTAGCTGGATAACTAGCTCACTATCCTCTGCTTCATCCTATTTTCTCATCAGCAATGCTATTCACATGTTGTCCCCTGTCCCACTCCCCCTGTGAAGTGTATCTCTTTCAGATGCTCCGATGACAGCTGGACCCTCTCCTCCTCCCCGCCTGGCCCTCCTCCACCCACCTCCCTCTCCTCTTCGCCTGGCTCTCATCCTCCTCGCCTGGCTCTCATCCTCCTCGCCTGGCTCTCATCCTCCTCGCCTGGCTCTCATCCTCCTCGCCTGGCTCTCATCCTCCTCGCCTGGCTCTCCTCCTCCTCACCCGGCTCTCCTCCTCCCCGCCTGGCCCTCCTCCG
Organism: Periophthalmus magnuspinnatus; assembly: GCF_009829125.3. Classification (NCBI taxonomy): domain Eukaryota; kingdom Metazoa; phylum Chordata; class Actinopteri; order Gobiiformes; family Gobiidae; genus Periophthalmus; species Periophthalmus magnuspinnatus. Next base: position 4,474 of record NC_047126.1, on the reverse strand, counting down.
CCCCCCTCCCTCCTCCTCGCCTGGCCGATTTTTCTTGTTTTGTCTGATTTTTCCTGTTGTTTGATTTTCCTGTTTGTTTTTGTGTGTATATCACAGTGGCTGAGTGGCAACACTCATGCCTCACAGCAGAAGGTTTGGTTGGATCCCTGGGTCGCCCAGGCCTTTCTGTGTGGAGTTTTTCATGTTTCTCCTCGTGTCTGGATGGGTTTCCTCCGGGTACTCCGGTTTCCCCCATCAACCAAAACATGAACACCCTTCAGACAACTGTTGTTGTGATTTTGGGCATTACAAAAATAAAATTAATTGAAAAATGAATCTGATCTCCGGCCGCATGTCTTAGACACTCGGGTAAAGAGAGGAACAGAGCTGTAGAGCACCACCTGGTCATGAGTTGGATCTGCTGGCGGACAGACCTGGCAGGCCCAAGCGTATCACGAGAGTCTGCTGGGAACGCCCGGCAAAGCCTTCTGTCAGGGGGGTTTCCAGCTTCTCCCAGATCCCGGGGGAGGCTGGGGACATATTCTCCATGTGGGCCATGTTCTCCGCCTCTATTGTCAATGCGGCCGCTCGTAGCTGTGGTCGTAAGGTCTGCATTGCCTGTCGCGATGCCAGCCCCTGAACTCAGTGCTGGACACCGAAAGTAAGGGATGCCGTCAGGCTGAAGGAGTCCCATCGAGCCTTGATGGCTTGTAGGACTCCTGAGGCATATGACTAGTACTGGTGGGCCAAGCCTGCCGTGGCTCATGCTATTTCAGAGGCAAAAACTCGGGGTTGGGAGAGGTTCGGGGAGGCCATGGAGGAGGACTATCGGACAGCCTCAGGAGGGGGAAGCAGTGCTTCACCAACACTGTTTACAGTGCAGGTGGAGAGCTGCTGACCTCGACTGGGGATGCTGTTGGGGCGGTGGAAGGAATACTTAGAGGATCTCCTCAATCCCACCGTCACATCTTCAGAGCAGGAAGCAGAGACTGGGGACCTGGAGGCGGACTTGTCCATCACCCTGGCCGAAGTCACAGAGGTGGTCCCCAAATCAGAATACTCACAGAAGCTACAAGTGTCACTGCTGAACTAACATCGAAACATAGTATTGAAACTAAAACATGAGGCTGGTGCCACAAAGGCGATTATATTTGTATGTGATGATCACTATTATTAAAAAACTGTGGACCTTTTTTATTGTTATTAAGAATATTATCATATATCATCCCATCCTTACTCCTTAGTGGCGTGGCTCCAGGGGAGATCCATCCCGAGTATCCTAGGTCTTTGGATGTTGCCGACACATCTCTGCAACACCGCATGGTGGTTGGGGACAGTACCTCTGGACTGGTCCGTCTATTTAAGAAGGGGGACGGAGGGTGTGTTCCAATTACAGGGGACTCACACTCCTCAACCTTCCCGGTAAGGTCTATTCCAGGGACTGGAGAGGAGAATTCAACCGATAGTCAAACCTCAGGAGGAGCAGTGTGGTTTTGGTCCCAGTCGCGGAACACTGGACCAGCTCTATACTCTTCATCAGGTCCTTGAGACTCATGGGAGTTTGCCCAACCAGTCAACATGTGTTTTGTGGATCTGGAGAAGGCATTCGACCTCGTGGTGTCCTTTGGGGGGTGGAGTATGGGGTCCGGGGCTCTTTGCTAAGGGCTGTCCCTGTATGTCCGGAGCAGGAGCTGTCTTCTCTGCAGTGAGTCAGACCTGTTCCTGGTGCATGTTGGACTCAGGGCTGCCCTTTGTCACCGGTTCTGTTCATTATATTTATGGACAGAATTTCTAAGCGCAGCCAGAGGCCGGAGGGGGTCTGGTTCAGGGGCTGGAGGGGGTCTGGTTCAGGGGCTGGAGGGGGTCTGGTTCAGGGGCCAGAGGGGGTCTGGTTCAGGGACCACAGGATCTCATCTCTGCTGTTTGCAGATGATGTTGTCCTGATGCTTCATCGAGTCAGGACCTGCAGCACTGGGGCAGTTTGCAGCCGAGTGTGAAGTGTCTGAGATGAGAATCAGCTCCTCCAAATCCGAGGCCATGGTTCTCGACTGGAGAAGGTGGCGCCCTCTGCAGGTGGGTGCAGAGTCTCTGCCTCAAGTGGAGGAGTTCAAGTATCTCGGGGTCTTGCTCTTGAGTGAGGGGAGGATGGAGCGTGAGATTGACAGTTGGATCAGCGTCTGCAGTGATGTTGTCGCTGTGCCGTCTGTTGTGGTGAAGAAGGAGCTGAGTCCAAAGGCAAAGCTCTGGATTTACCTCAGTCTACGTTCAGCTCACCTGTGGTCATGAGCTCTGGGTAATGACTGAAAGGACAATATCCCGCATACAAGCGGCAGAAATGAGTTTCCTCCTCAGGGTGGCTGTGCGCTCCCTTAGGGATAGAGTGAAGAGTTCAGGCACACAGGAGGAGCTCGGAGTAGAGCCGCTGCTCTTCCACGTCCAGAGGAGCAGCTGAGGCTCGGGCATCTGCTCAGGACGCCTCCCTGGGGAGGTGTTCATATCTCACCGGGAGGAGGCCCCGGAGAAGTCCCAGGTCACGCTGGAGGCACCATGTCTCTGGCCTTGGGGTTCCACCGGAGGAGCTGGAGGAAGTGTCTGGGGTGAGGGAAGTCTGGGAGTCCCTGCTTAGACTGCTGCCGCGACCCGGCCCCGGATAAGAGGAAGAAGATGGATAGATGTCTGGACAGTCTCTGGGGGGTTCATCCCTGCTTTAGACCTAGTTCAGACATGGTTTAGTCCTGGTTTAGTCCTGGTTCAGGCAGGAGGAGAGACGTGCTGCTGATTTTAAGTTTATCCAAATTGCCTCGTCAGATGAATTTATCACAGCATCTCTGCAGTCACCATTCATACAAATATACACAATCAGAGCAGTTTTTACCCAGTTCCAAGTACTTCTCCTTAAACTGTGGACTGCATATGATGGTCGTGTTCACACCATGCTCGTCCCGCTGCAGAGTGCAGTTGGAGCCTCCTGTTGGAGCTCTCGAACCGGCCGTTTACTCACGTTCACACCACCCAAGCGCTCTGCTCTTGGAGCCAATGCTCTTTTATGTTGACCTGATTAAAGGCAGTGTGAAAATGACCTTCAACCTGGCTCTTACCTAGGACTATCTGGAGAGTCTCTGGGGGGTTCAGCCCTGGTTTAGACCTGGTTTAGTCCTGGTTTAGTCCTGGTTTAGTCCTGGTTTAGTCCTGGTTTAGTCCTGGTTTAGACTGGCTCTTACCTAGGACTGTCTGGAGAGTCTCTGGGGGGTTCAGCCCTGGTTTAGACCTGGTTTAGTCCTGGTTTAGTCCTGGTTTAGTCCTGGTTTAGACTGGCTCTTACCTAGGACTATCTGGAGAGTCTCTGGGGAGTTCAGCCCTGGTTTAGACCTAGTTTAGACCTGGTTTAGTCCTGGTTTAGTCCTGGTTCAGTCCTGGTTTAGACTGGCTCTTACCTAGGACTGTCTGGAGAGTCTCTGGGGGCAGTTTTTGGCTCAGTTCCTGCTTCAGTTCTTCGATGAGTTTGTAGATGACAGAGTGCAGTCTGAGAGGCACGCCCTTCTGCAGCGCCACCTGCTGCACCGAGCGCGCCACAGACACGTTAAAGCCGTAAACAGAACCTGCAAGAAAACAAAACAAGTAAACAAAACAACAAACAAAACAACATGTCATTCTCCACACACAAGAAATAAACCACGACTAACCCAGGACTGAACCAGGTCTAAACCAGGACTAAACCAGGACTAACCTGAGAAGGTGTGTGCCAGGCTGACGTCGGTCTCTGAGATGTCTCCGGTTCCAAAGTGGATGAGGTTGAGTTCACACTGATGTTGAGCGTCGTACGAGTCCAGGACGTTCAGGAGGGTCTCCACTGAGCCGTCCACGTCTCCTGGACAATTACATGGTAATTTATTTAGATATTTTTTATAATTACTACATAACTATAAAAAACATATGTGAGAATGTGAAGAGAATGTGAATGGAATGTAAACAGAACGTGAACAGATTAAATGTTGAATACTTGTCACACCTTTGACGACGACTCCGAGACGTGGCGTGCTTTGATCCGTGTCTCGTTCTCGTGGTCGGGAGGCAAACGCTTCCTTGTTTTTCTGATAGAGGGCGCTCTTCCGCTGCCTCCAGCTCAGGTGTGCTAGCTCCGCCCTCTGGAGGCGGTACTGCTGTAGGTGAGCCTCCTGATTGGCTGCGATGGTCTTTTGCTCCTCCCCCAGACGCTGCTGCTCATCCAGGTGCTGCCTGTACGCCACCACCTCCCGCGCCCTGTGCTGCTCAAACCGGTGGGTACAAGAGGGTACAAGAGGGTACGAGAGGGTACGAGAGGGTACAAGGGTGTACGAGAGGGTTCGGGGGGGTATGAGAGGGCACAAGGGGGTACGAGAGAGTACGAGAGGGTACAAGGGGGTACGAGAGAGTACGAGGGGGTACAAGAGGGTACGAGAGGGTACAAGAGGGTGCGAGAGAGTACGAGAGAGTAGAAGGGGGTACGAGAGGGTAC